>NC_057387.1:51562972-51844021 GCF_019320065.1 Cervus canadensis
GCTTTTATTTGACAAAATTCTATTTTATCTGATATGAGTATGCGACTCCTGCTTCCTTTGTCTCCATTTGCGAGTGAAATATTTTTTTCCAGCCCTTCACTTTTAGTCTGTATGTGTCTCTTGCTTTGAGGTGGGTCTCTTGTAGACAGCATATATAGGGGTCTTGTTTTTGTATCCATTCAGCCAATCTTTGTCTTTTGGTTGGGGCATTCAACCCATTTACATTTAAGGTAATTATTGATAGGTGTGGTCCCGTTGCCATTTACTTTGTTGTTTTGGGTTCACGTTTATACAACCTTTCTGCGTTTCCTGTCTAGAGAAGATCCTTTAGCATTTGTTGAAGAGCTGGTTTGGTGGTGCTGAATTCTCTCAGCTTTTGCTTATCTGTAAATCTTTTGAATTCTCCTTCATATCTGAATGAGATCCTTGCTGAATACAGTAATCTAGGTTGTAAGTTATTCTCTTTCATTACTTTCAGGACGTCCTGCCATTCCCTTCTGGCCTGGAGGGTTTCTATTGATAGATCAGCTGTTATCCTTATGGGAATCCCTTTGTGTGTTATTTGTTGTTTTTCCCTTGCTGCTTTTAATATTTGTTCTTTGTGTTTGATCTTTGTTAGTTTGATTATTATGTGTCTTGGGGTGTTTCGCCTTGGGTTTATCCTGTTTGGGACTCTCTGGGTTTCTTGGACTTGAGTGGCTATTTCCTTCCCCATTTTAGGGAAGTTTTCAGCTATTATCTCCTCGAGTATTTTCTCATGGCCTTTCTTTTTGTCTTCTTCTTCTGGGACTCCTATGATTCGAATGTTGGGGCGTTTCACATTGTCCCAGAGGTCCCTGAGGTTGTCCTCATTTCTTTTGATCCTTTTTTCTTTTTTCCTCTCTGCTTCATTTCATTTCCACCATTTTATCTTCTACCTCACTTATCCTATCTTCTGTCTCCGTTATTCTACTCTTGGTTCCCTCCAGAGTGTTTTTGTTCTCATTCATTGCATTATTCATTTTTAATTGACTCTTTTTTATTTCTTCTAGGTCTTTATTAAACATTTCTTGCATCTTTTCAATCTTTGTCTCCAGGCTATTTATCTGTAACTCCATTTTGTTTTCAAGATTTTGGATCATTTTTATTTTTTTTTTCTAAATTCTTTTTCAGGTAGATTCCCTATCTCCTCCTCTTTTGTTTGACTTGGTGGGCATTTTTCATGTTCCTTTACCTGTTGGGTATTTCTTTGCCTTTTCATCTTGTTTAGATTGCTGTGTCTGGAGTGGACTTTCTGTATTCTGGAGGTCTGTGGTTCCTTTTTATTGTGGAGGATTTACCCAGTGGGTGGGGTTAGACGATTGGCTTGTCAAGGTTTCCGGGTTAGGGAAGCTTGCGTCAGTGTTCTGGTGCGTGGAACTTGATTTCTTCTTTTTGGAGAGCAATGGAGTGCCCAGTAATGAGTTTTGAGATGGGTTTATGTGTTAGGTGTCACCTTGGGCAGTCTGTATGTTGACATTCAGGGCTATGTTCCTGTGTTGCTGGAGAATTTGCGTGGTATGTCTTGCTCTAAAACTTACTGGCTCTTGGGTGGTGGTTGGTTTCAGTGTAGGTATGGAGGCTTTTGGACGGTCACTTATTGCTTAAAGTTCCATGTAGTCAGGAGTTTTCTGGTGTTCTCAGGTTTTGGGCTTAAGTTTCCTGCCTCTGGATTTCAGTTTTATTCTTCCTGTAGTCTCAGGACTTCTCCAACTATACAGCACTGATAATAAAACTTCTAGGTTAATGGCTAAAAGATTCTCCCCTGTTAGGGACACCCAGAGAGGTTCACAGAGTTACATGAACAGGAGAAAAGGGAGGAGGGAGATAGAGATGAGCAGGAGGAGAAAAAGGGGGACTCAAGAGGAGAGAGACAGATCTACGCAGCTGTCTGTTCCCAGAGTGTTCTCCGTATCTCAGACACCTACAAGGATTCACAGAATTGGATTGGGAAGAGAAGGGGAAAGGAGGAAATAGAGGTGTTCTGAGGTAGAAAACAGAGAGTCAAGATTGGGAGAGAATAATCTTCGGTTTAAAGATAGGGCTTCTCTTTTTTTTTTTTTGGTAAGGTTATAGTGTAGTGAAAATGAAAATGAAGAGTAGTAGAGGAGTACTAGAGGACTTTAAAAGAAATAAGAGAAAAAGAAAAATAGAAAATAAAAGAGAAAACGGAAAGAAAAAAAAGAAGAAAAAAGAAAAAAAAGAAAAAGAAAAAAAAGAAAGAAAAAAAAAAAAAAAAAAAATTTTTTTTTTCCCCTAATTAAAAAAATCGTAAAAATCTATGTAAATGAAAGTTAAGGAGTAATGGGGGAGTAATAGGGAATTTTAAAGGAAAATAAAAGAGAAAAAATAAAAAAGAAAAAATATAAAAAAAATTTTTTTTTTTTTCCTTACTTAGAAAAAAAAAAGTAAAAATATATCTAGGAGTTTCTCTGGAGCTGCTGCGGTCAGTGTGGGTTCGGCTCAGTTTCAGATAGCTCCTCGTTCCAGCTTACACTTCTCGATATCTACAGGGCCCTTCCAGTGAAGTCGGTGTTTTCTAGAGGGATTTTAATCTGTTGCACCAGTCCCTTCTGAAGCGGTTCCCTTTGTTTATTTGGCTTCTGTTTGCCGGTCTCTTCAGACCCTCATTTCCGCCCTGACACAGGCGGGCGGAGGTGGCCTCTTATTCAGTCAGCTAGTTCCGTTGCGCTGCTGGGAGGGGCTGACGCTGCGGGGAGGGGCTGGCGCTGCGGGGCGGGGCTGACGCTGCGGGGAGGGGCTGGCCCTGCGGGGGCGGGCTGGCGCTGCCCGGAGGGGCTGACGCTGCTTTCTCCGTCTGCCGCTGCTCAGGCTCCCGGCTGTTCTATATGGAGCGCGCCCCGCGCTGCGCTAGGTTCCAGCCCTCGGGTGTTACACAAAAGCGCGGAAGGAAAAGCTGCGCCTGCTCTCTGTGCCTTCCCCGTCAGAGCGGTCCAGGCAGCGAGGGGCTTGATGGGCGCACTATCCCCAGGTGTGGCGCACTCACTCCCTTACGCGGACCCAGTCTCAGTTTCCGCTGACGCCAGTCGGGTGCGCGCGCCTTCCGCCCTCTGCGTCCCCAGCCCCAGTCCCCGCCCGCGCCGGTCGGGTGCCTGCGCCCTGTGTCTCGCCGCGACCTTCCCCTCCCACCTGCCTCCTGCCTCCGGCGGGGCTGGGCGGGTCCGCAGCCTGCGACCTCTTCTTGGGACTTTCTCCGTCCCTTTGTTCTGCGAACGGCCGGCAGTGTGTTCCGGCTGGTCAACTCTCTCCCCCTTGGTCTCCCACAGTTCAAGTTGGCACCTCACAGAAGCTCCCTCCGATTGTCCTCAGGGCACTCAGGCCCGGACCCTAGCCCAAGCAAGGCCGCCTAAGACTCCCTTCCCGGGACGGGTCTCCGTCCTTAGCTCTTTTGTCTCACTTTTTATCCTTTATATTTTGTCCTACCTCCTTTCGAAGACAATGGTCTGCTTTTCTGGGCGCCTGATGACCTCAGCTAGCGATCAGAAGTTGTTTTGTGAGGTTTGCTCTGCATTCAGTTATTCTTTTGATGAATTTGTAGGAGAGAAAGTGGTCTCCCCGTCCTACTCCTCCGCCATCTTGGCTCCTCCTCCCAAATTCTACACATTTTAAGTTAATTTGACCTGGTTAAACCTGGGATCATTAAACTAGAGCTAGAATGGCAAAGATGTACCATTCTTAGCTCCTCAGTCTATACCTGAATAGGGCATATACCCTCAGCTACCATAAGATTACTTGCAGGGAGAAAAAGTGACCAGGAAATTTTATCTACGAAGTAGCGGCAATAACAAATAAGGGAGGGGGGCAGAAGGAAGGGTACTTTAATCCTAGAGTGGTTTGTCATTTTCTTCCTCTCTGAGGTAGGTTTAAGAGAAGAGTTTATGAAGGCTGAAGCACAAAGGTTGATGGAAAGTCTAACGCAGCATCAGCAAATGATGGAGCCAAGGAAGATAGTCCATCAGGAACAAGTGAGACTAATGGAGACAAACAGAGTATACCAGGAGGCCCTGCAACAGAGGGCCATGGAACGTCAGCTCCAGGTACTCATCAATTATTTCTTCTCAGGATTTTAGTCACACTCCCTTCTCTGTATCAATGAGAACATGAAGCACCAACAACATGGAAGAGGCAGCATAATATTGTGGCCTAGGGCAAAGACTCTGGAATCAAATAGTGTGGGTGAGAAACCCAGCTCTACCTCTTACTAAATACATTGTTTGGAGATAGTTATATTAATATTGTTTATTTTATAGGGCTATTTTGAAGCTTAAATGAGTCAATATTTGAGTTTAGAATGGTGCTTGGCACAGCATAAGCACTATAATTTGTTAAGCAAAATCCAAGGACGTTTCTAACCCACAGTAATTAGTCTTTTTGTTATTTTGTTCATTTTTCTAGCTAGTCTTTTCCTTTGGTCACAGATTACCTTGTTGAATTAATCTCATATTACTATGTCCACGCCCCTGTCTTTACCTTAATTGTTGCTGGTTCTGAAGACCTTTCACTTGTAGAGTTTGTTTCATCCAGTCCTCTGCTATTATTATCACTCAGTTGGCAGTGGTTTCTATCTACCAAGCACTGTACAAAGCACCATACACACATTCTTTAGCCTAGTCTATTCAGTGAATCAGGGCCATTATGCACCCATTTTTCTGATTAGGAAAATTAAGTTCCAAAGAGATAATTAATGCCACTATCACACAGCCTAGCAAGTTATCAAAACAGTCTTCTCAGTGCGTGGGATCTGCAATGCTTTCATATCTGCAAACCTAGTCTTACATTCTTCTGTGAGACAAAGGGCATCCTCCCCATCATGGCTGATCTACCTGTAGGTCCTTGTTTCCCAGGGACTGTTTCAAGACAATTTTGAGATTATAGACCTGCACCGAAGGGCAGTATTTTCAATCTAGGGTTTCTGATCTCACCCTTTCCTTCTATTTTAACCCCGTTACTGTGGAGACCTAGAACAAATTCCCTTATCTAAGGCTCAGACCCGTCACCTGATTGAGGATATCACCTAGACCACCCAGTTGAACTTTTGTAATGAGTTATAAAGTTGTGATATTGATATTCATAATGGATAAAATGTGCATTTTACTAATTTCAACCTCTCCTTGTAATACTAGATCTGAGGTTCCTTTGTGTGTACATGAGAACTGAAGTCAAGATGTGATTCAGATTGCATAAGGACAAAGGGAGAAGGAGCCTTAGGATATAATTCTTGGGATACCAGTATTTCAGGGATTGAGAGATGATGTTTCTGCAGCTATAGGAACAGACTGGGAATAGGAATTACACAAGTAGGAAACCAAGAGTAAGAGGTAAAATGAATATGAATGGAAAGGAGGAATTAGGGACCGTCTTTTATTACTGATTGTTTAAAATAAGTAAGGGAAAGTCAGTGACTGGGACTTTCCCTAAACAATGATCTGGACACCACTTTTTGCTCAGCTCTTTTGTTTTATGTATCTCTCTTTAGGAAGAGGTGAAAAGGCTCAAGGAGAGATTCCAAGCTGAGAACAGACAACTTCACAATGAGCTCCAGAATCTTCTGAGGAATGACTCACCAGATGATACATGCATCTTACTCTAAAGAGCTGAACACTAGAATTTCATTTACTTGTTCATTTTCACTGAAGATGCAAAGGAACAAGAAACTATAGAACTTGATACAATCATCATTTAAATAAACTTCGATAATTATATTGAACTTTTGTACTGAATTATTAAGTTATGATACTCAGTGGGTAAAACGTGCATTTTACTAATTTCTTAGTAAATGCACAAATAGTTTAAGTATTGACTGCTTCCTTAAAAAGATTATGACTTTTATTATAAGGGCCATTTTATCATTGCCTCTTGGCAGTGATATTGGGCAGGTTGTATCAGGGAAACTTTCTCTTGTACCTCTAATTTTCCATATTTTTCTCAGTGGGGATTGGAAGTGACCTGGAGTGGGGAATATTTCTATAACAATCCAAGTCACAAGGATCTTGATTGAACTCAGGTGGACATCACTCTTGCCAAATGGTTTTGTGCTGGAGGCCATCAGGGAGAGGCATCAATGATAAAAACAAACAAAAACTAACTTACCTTCTTAGTGCAGACAGTATACAATGTATGGTTCCCAACTGGATGGAGGACACGCAGTTTATGAGCAATTATATGATTCCTGGTCATGGTTAATGGACAATCAGCTTAGATTATTCTAAGCTGTAAGCACATAACATCATAATGAAACAGAAGTACTCTAGAAGATGGAAAGAACTACCAGCATGGAAATTATGTCAAAAGTTGAAAAGCTAAAGAAGTCTAACCCTCCTTTTATCCTCACCAAGGGCATAACTTAAATAGGACATTTTATATTATGAACCAGTTTCTATTGGATTTTGTTTATAATCCTTTAAGTCTGTAAATAAATAGTAAAAGGAATGCAACATAATGTGACAAACAATATGATGGGGCTCATTTAATTCTAAGCCCCAAATATTGGCATTTAATTTTGAGCCTTGCTTACAGTACTAAAATTAAATGAGTGTAACTGCTTGCAATCATATATGAAAGCCTACTGATTTTTATTAAAAACTATAGGTTATAAAAATATATGCATATATATATTTTAAATGTAAATAACCATAAAATTTTTAAAAATAATTCTACCACTTTGGCTTTTTTTCTCCCAATAGTTACATCTATTGGGATTTCTGTATTTCCCTAAAACGACTGACAATTCTTTCACTTTACAGTACTAAAATGAACTGAGTGTAACTGCAATCATATATGAATGCCTACTGATTTTTATTTAAAAACTATAGGTTTTATAAATATATATATATATACATATTTTAGCTGTGAATAACCATAAATTTTTAAAAAATAATTCTACCACTTTGGCTTTTTTTCTCCCAATAGTTACATCTTCAGGGATTTCTGTATTTCCCTAAAATGACTGAAAATTATTTTAATAGTAAAAATTAAATATTTTCTTACACATTTTATTTCCTTTTAGTTTTTTTTATTTTATCTCCAGTATAATCAGTTCAGTACAGTCACTCAGTCATGTCCAACTCTTTGTGATCCCATGGTCTGCAGCATGCCAGGCTTTGCTGTCCATCACCAACTCTGGAGCTTATTCAAACTCATGTCCATCAACCCAGGGATGCCATCCAACCATCTCATTCTCATTCTCTGTCATCCCCTTCTCCTCCAGCCTTCAATCTTTCTCAGCATCACGGTCTTTTCCAACGAGTTGGTTCTCCACATCAGGTGGCCAAAATACTGGAGTTTCAGCTTCAGCATCATTCCTTCCAATGAATATTCAGGACTCATTTCTTTTAGGATTGACAGGTTGGATCTCCTTGCAGTCCAAGGGACTCTCAAGAGTCTTCTCCACCACCACATTTCAAAAGCATCAATTCTTTGGTGATCAGCTTTCTTTATAGCTTAACTCTCACATCCATACACGACTACTGTGTATTCTTGCCACCTCTTCTTAGTATCTTCTGCTTCTGTTAGGTCCATACCATTTCTGTCCTCTATTGTGCCCATCTTTGCATGAAAAGATCCCTTGGTATCTCTAATTTTCTTGAAGAGATCTCTAATCATTCCCATTGTATTGTTTTCCTCTTTTTCTTTGCATTGATCACTGAGGAAGGCTTTCTTATTTCTCCATGCTATTCTTTGGAACTCTGCATTCAAATGGGCATATCTTTCCTTTTCTCCTATTCCTTTTGCTTCTCTTCTTTTCTCAACTCTGTAAGCCCTCCTCAGACAACCATTTTGCCATTTGCATTTCTTTTTCTTGGGGATGGTCTTGATCACTGCCTCCTGTGTAATGTCACAAACCTCCATCCATAGTTCTTCAGGCACTCTGTCTATCAGATCTAATCCCTTGAATCTATTTCTCACTTCCACTATATAATCGTAAGGTATTTCATTTAGGTCATACCTGAATCATCTAGTGGTTTTCCCTACTTTCTTCTATTTAAGTCTGAATTTTGCAATAAGAAGTTCATGAAAAAAGGAGTTCCAGCAAAATAGGTCTTAAAAGTTATAGAAATATTATGGTGCATGTGTGCTAAGTCACTTCAGTCATATCTGACTCTGCAACCCTTTGGACTGTAGTCCACCAGACGTCTCAGTCTACAGATTTCCCAGGCAAGAATACTAGAGTGGGTTGCTATGCCCTCTTCCAGGGGATCTTCCCAACGCAGGGATGGAACCCACATTTCTTATGTCTACTGTATTGGCAGGCAGGTTCTTCACCACTAGCACCACCTGGGAAGCCTATAGAAAAATTACACAAAAAGTGAAACGTAGCAGGTCAGTGTGTCTGGACTCTTTGCGACCCCATGGACTGTAGCCCACCAGACTCCTCTGTCCATGGGATTCTCCAGGCAAGAATACTGAACTGGGTTGCCATTCCCTTCTCCAGGTGATCTTTCTGACCCAGGGACTGAACCAGGGTCTCCTGCATTGCAATTTGCAGATTCTTACCACTGAGCCACCAGGGAAGCCCTGGTGGGGTTTTATATGAATTACCCAATTGGGTTACATTATAGGAGTCTGAAATTTTTTAGTTGCTCAAAATATGATTTATTATTAAAGGAAGAAAAGCAAATATTTTAACATCTGTCTTTTTTCCTGTTCTTTGCTGAGTTTTATTATGCTGACTTTCCCATAATCAGATAGGGTCTTGTTCTTACTGTTCAGCTGTACTTCCAGACTTGAACTGAACTTTCAAAGGTACCAAAGACCACAGCCTATTTTGCTGGAGCACTTACTAATAATACTTTATAACTGCCTTTGCAAGCTGTACAATTCATAAAGGAAAATGATAATGTACAATTTAATATCCAAGGAACTGTCTTGGTTGAAAAGAACAGTACCTTCAAAATCAATACTGATTTCATTATTACTTCTCTTATAGAGATTTCTAAAAGCTGAGATTGAGTAAAATTAAGTCACTTATCGAAAGTTCCAAGTTTGGTACTGTTAACATAGAGCATATTACAAACACTCAGATCTCCAGTATACTTACTGCTCTTAAGTAAGACACAGCAATAGACTATGCTGTGTCTATTAACTCTGTTTATCAATACAAATGCTGGTTTTGATGGCACTGGAGCTATAATAACGACATATAAATGAAAGTGAAAGTGAAATTGCTCAGTCTTATCTGACTCTTTGCGACCCCATGGACTGTAGCTTACCAGGCTCCTCAGTCCATGGAATTTCCCAGGCAAGAGTATACGGAGAGGGTTGCCATTTCTTTCTCCAGGGGATCTTCCCGACCCAGAGATTGAACCTGGGTCTCCACCATTGCAGGCAGACGCTTTACCGTCTGAGCCACCAGGGAAGCAATAGGCAAGATGCAAAGCAATTGCTTTTGACAGAGAAGTTTGAGTGACATGAGGCCCAAGTCACAAATTTGAAAATTTCTTAACCTAAAATGAAGTAGCCTTGAAATGATTTAGAAATGTATAATGGACACTTTCAAATTTATGATAATCTTCTCATATACATCTTCACCTTTGGAAATAGATGTCACAGGTAACAAAGGAAGCCAAATTATATAACTGTTGTTTTAATTTCACAGATTGGATCTTAAGACCAAGAGGTGAAGATACTACTTCCAATTGGCCTCAATTGAGAGGCACCAAATCTGTTCTTGTGGAATGGTGTTAGGGCAAATGAGGAACACTCAAGACTCCAGGGCTGTATCTGCAGTAGTGCTTATGGTCACCATCAATGATGTGGCTTAACAGGAATATACTCAGCCTTAGAAAAGAACAGCTGAACCTGTGTTGAAGGAAAAGGGACAGAAGGAACATCAGTGCCTCTCAAGGAGTGACAGAAGAGAGCCTTTTGTCTTCTTCACATTCACAAATATGTGATGCCACATTTAGAGGGATACTTTCTTGTATCTATCCTACAAATAAGAAATCATCATATAAACTTTAAAGTCACCTTTCTTCCACAAAAAATAGCATAAATTTTCATTGGATTTACATTGAGTCCATTAAAATATATTTCTATCAGCTGTGCTATGAAAACCTCTGGATTTTTATATCCATTTGGAGACTTTTTTTTACTGAGTAAAGAAATCTGAGTTAATATTGTTTTTATTTAGTACTTTAGAAATGTTTTTCCACTTTCCCTAACTTGCAGAGTTTCCAGAAAGAAGTTGTTCATATTCTTACCCTTGTTTCCCTGTATGTAGCGTCTGTTTTTGGAGAAGGCAATGGCACCCCACTCCAGTACTCTTGCCGGGAGAATCCCAGGGATGGGGGAGCCTGGTGGGCTGACATTTATGGGGTTGCACAGAGTTGAACACGACTGAAGTGACTCCGCAGCAGCAGCATCTGTTTTTCTCATAGCCTTCAAGATCTTTTTGTTTAGATCTCATTGCTCTGCCTATATTGTGTTTTTCTTTGTATTTATCCTGCTTGGGTTTCTCTGAACTTCTGAACTTGTAGTGTGCTGTCTTTCAGTAATTTTGGAAGGTTCTCTTTCCTTTGATTTTTTAATATTACATGTATAGCAAATCTTTTGATATTGTTTTATGATAACTGAGCTACTGGATGCTCAACTATTTCTTTCACTCCTTGAATAACTTCACGGTTCAGTTTAAATTCTATTGACCTATCTAAAGTTCTCTGATTCTTTCCTCCACTGTGTACTCATTCGGTCATCTGCTAAACCCATTAAAGTGTGTGTTAGTCGCTCAGTCGTGTCCGACTCTTTCGGACCCCATGGACTATAGCCCACAAGGCTATAAAGGACACCTTAATTGCCATTTACAGTATTTCCATCTGACTCTACTAATAGTTTCCAGTTCTCCACTGAAAATTCACATCTGTCTACTGTGTTTATCTTCCCACTGGATACTTTAACATAATAATTATAGTGATTTTAAAAGGGCTGTCTGATGGTTCCAGCACTTGGTTTATCTCTATTTCTGCTGCTTGCTTTATGTCTTCACAATGGATAGCTTTTACTTCATTTTTTTTTCTGTGTCTCACAATTTTTTACTGAATGCTGGTGACTGTGTAAAAAATAGTTGGGACTGACATAGTACTTATGCTTAGAAATGGGTACATCTCTTTTCTGTTAAGATGATTCAGTATAGTTGCAGTTGAGGTGGACATGGGTTTTGTTTATTCTATAGCTAATTTAAGTGAATAAAGCCTCAAATTTCTCCAATGGAGTTCTGCAATTACATTGTTCGTTATGTAAAACCTGGAGTGTCAAAAGGTTTTTCTCAGTATTGCTGTTCTACTCCCAATTTTAGCAGACTCTGAACACCTGCATCATATGGGTCTTTTATTTCTTTATGATCTTATTCCTATCCCAATGGTGGGCTGCAATTACCTGTAATTCAGCTCAAGTCTCCTGGTGACAACACCAGTCATCTCTCTTCTCTAGGTACAGAGGCATAACCTCAAACCAAGAAATGTCCAGCCTGCCTGCCCCACCAAGGCAGCTCCCTCATGCCTCCCGCCCTACACTTAATATTTTCTGTGAGCACCTGATGGAGGTCAGCTTTTCCAACTTTCCCAAACTTTGTGTAGCAGGATGTTGAATAATGAGATTGCTCCTGTCTGAATATTTTCATTACGCCCAATAGCTGAGTACCCTAGGTTTCAAAGAACCCCACCATTTCTAAAACAAGATGCTAGGCCATTTTTTTCTGGAATTCACTAATAGAATATGAAAAATTTCATATCACTTAAATACAGCCCCATTAAATTCTACCAGTTTAATAAGCCATTTTAATAAAATTTCCTTTACCAATATTATACTCTTATAACTGAACTTTTGAGTGTAATTAAAAAAATATTCTTTGGAACATTTACAAATCATGGAATCTGAAAGAAATAATCTGAATTTATTTTTGCCTCCATTATTAAATATTAAAAATATCTTGTTTACATTCAAAAAGAACTAACTCTCCTTAGACTATTCTTTTTTAGAAACCCATCTTTATAGCCTCAATAAAGCATATTAAAAATAAAGCCAAAAATATAAGAGAGAAAGGAGGACTTCTTGGATCCAGTGAGGAGATAAAGGACTGTTATTATTCAGGTCTGGGTCATGTGCCCACCCTCCTTCTACATCAATCTCTGTGTCTCAGAAGTACAGGGCCACTATACTTAGCCCAGCTTGGGTTCAACTTGGCCAAACTGTTTCAGGATTCATTAAAAAAATTTGTCTGTGATATTTTGTTGCATATATTTTTGGTGTTATAACAAAATTATCTCATGGTTTCCTGAGCACACCAAGCTTGTTTTCACTTCAGCAACCTGCCGATCTCCTGCCTGAAACACTATTCCACTACCTCTTCAAATGGTTTACCCCCTCCCTTTATTTACAACTTTTATATATGTTATCTCCTCAGAGAATCCTTTTTTGACTAACAGAGCTAGAATAGCTACCCCCTATGCCCGTTACCAATATACTTGTTACCATTCTTCATTTTCACCTGAAATTTTATATGCATATACTCATTCATGTGTATACATTCATGTTAACACATACATATTCATATACTAATTATTATTTGAATTAGTATCAGATGTGACTTAGCAACTAAACCACCACCAGATTTCCTTTGTATGTTTTTCTTATAAAACTTTCACCTTTCAAGATTGTAAACATGTCAATATCTGTGACCATGTCACAGTCTATATCTATTACAGGGATAAGCATATAATAATTATGCAATTAAATGTCTGTCAAATTGAACTGAATCAATATAGGATCAATTGCATTTATTACTCATTTACTTGTACTGATTTTTTTAAACTGACTAAAAGATTAAGGAGTCCATCTTTGTGGGTACATACCAAATGTTGAAATAGTTTTTAAAAAAATAAATACAGCTTACAGTTTAATGCCAATTATTGCTTGGAAGATTCATTCTAAAAGCTTACATATGTAGCAAACCTTTGAGGTACATATTGAGTAAATAATATTTTTATTGCCAACTTAGAGTTAAGCGAATTGAAAATCTGCATTGATTTTAATATCATAAATTGGAAAAGTACAAACAAATACTAGAGATTAGCTAAATCCACTTAGAGATAAATAAACTGCAGCTAAGAAAAACTAACAGAATTCCCAAAGTCCTTTCAGACTCTGAGTGGACTAATGTCAAAAGATGAAATACTGGCAATGTTGAAATAGAAAATTATGTTTACTTCATACATTTTGTAAAGTTTTTTTTAAAAAGAAAACACTTATCATCTAATTTCACCATGATACTATATTGGACAAGTACATTTTAGCTTTAACATTAGGAAAGATGGTATATAATCACAACTTAACGGTAAACTTTCCTAAGAAAATGTGATGAATAGCATTACATCAAATATAAAAGAAAAAAGGATTTTTATACCTCAATATTAAATTCAGGAGACCACACAAGATGACAGAGTAGAAAGACACTCATCTGAGCTCACCTCCTCTGATAGGTATACCAAAGTCATAACCATTTGCAGAACAACCATGGATGAAAAGAACTGGAAACTTCTGGAAAAGATCTACCACTAAAGATCTAAAGAACCATAAGACAGATGAAGGGGTGGAGTCATGTGTCCAGACTTGTGGACACAGCAGCAGGAGGAGAGGGTGGGAGAAACTAAGAAAGTGGCATTGCCATATATACACTATCATGTGTAAAATAGCTAGCTAGTGGGAAGCTGCTTTATAACACAGGGAGTTCAGCCTCTGTGCTCTGTGACCCTAGAGGGACAGGATGGGGGGAGGCTCAAGAGGGAGTATATATATATTTAAAATGACTGATTCGCATTG
The DNA here is from genome assembly GCF_019320065.1 of Cervus canadensis. NCBI lineage: Eukaryota > Metazoa > Chordata > Mammalia > Artiodactyla > Cervidae > Cervus > Cervus canadensis. The sequence goes on from NC_057387.1 coordinate 51,576,824, forward strand.
TTTATGGCAGAAGCCAACACAACATTGTAAAGGAATTATCCTCCAATTAAAAAATAAATTAAAAAAGAAAGCTAGCTAATGAACCAAAGACCACACTGTTCTAGCAAAACACCTCCTACCTATAACTATTCAGAAGACAACAAAAATAGTAAAAGGTCAATTTAATTATAACTGTCATTCAGTTGCTCAGTATAATGAAATTTTAAAATGCACTAAAAATGTTTCTTCTGTAGGGCTCAACATTATTAAGAATGCCAGAAATTAGTGTGCACAATGAAATTCAAATATGATAAGAAGAAATAAGAAGAAAGTACTCTAACAAGTGCAAAAAAAAAAAAAAAAAAAAAGAAGGTAATATAAAGTTCTGTAGCCCTCTCGGCTTTAAGAAAATGTTACTTAGAATTTATTTGCTAATTTTAATTTTTTTTGAATTTTTATTTTTTATTTTCTTTAAAGCAGAACTCTAAATTATATAAGCTTCAGGATATCAAAATACAGATATACCTTAATATAAGAAAGAAAAAAAATCAGGAAGAATGTACATCAAAATCGTAGTGATTATCTTTGGGTAATCTATATCTATAATATCAAGGTTTCATATATGCACGAACATACTGCACGTATTTTTATTGTTATGAATAGAGTAGGTATGTTAACTACAAAAGTACTCTTTTTAAAAGCTGTGGGAGACAGAAAACAGGCAGTAAATGCGTAAGCAAAAATTACCAAAATTAACCATTCACTCAAACAAAACCCCAAACCTCTTTCCTGGCAAAGCACCCCTGAGAAACGGTCTGTTTAACTATTTCACCCCACAGTTACTTTGTCACATTCACGGCTGCTGCTCTGTATTGCGAGGTCAAAGAAACGCAAGCCAACCGTAAAAAACGGGCCAGGTCTGTTTTGGGGATACCTGGGTTTCCAATGCCAGGTGTAGAGGAGCCAAGCCGACTTGTCACCAGCCTCATCCCATAATCCGTTCCCCAATTTTTAAAAAAATGAAAAAACAAAACCACCAACGTTAAAAACTCCGACAGTTAAACCACAAAATGAGCTCTTCTTTCGGTTCGCCTCTTCCCCAAGCAGGAGGGCTATAACATCCCTTCTTGATTTTCAGCTACTGAACAGTCGATTTCCGAAGCCAGACGCGGGGAAAGCGCGAGGGGCGAGCAAAGGCAGCTGAGAACTGAGAACCTGTCCCCCAGCTACAGCTCCCCCGCGCAATACACAAATTCGCTTCTCGGTGTGGTCATCCAGGCACGTTTCCGTTAGCGAACAACAAGAATTTCCCAGCACAGACCGCACTGGCGTACCCTCGCCTCCCCTGCAAGCTGAAAGGTAGCTGGCGGCCGCGCGGCGATGCTGTGTGTGGTGGTTGCGGTTGCGAGACCAAAGCAAGATGCCCTGCTCCTCCTCCAGCATCCCCCTGGGGGCTGCACAAAAAGCCCTACAAAGGAAGAGGAATGAATCCTACCTCAACTGCGGAAAGGAGGCTGATATCCTTTCTCTGACTGAGGACCAAAATTCAGCCCCTTTGCTGAGGTGCGGGGTGGCATCGCTTCCTCCCGTCTCCTCCTCCCTCCTTCGAGCATTTTCTAACTGCCCCCTACCAGGCGTTGGAGAAACCCGAGAAAAAAAGACGAGAGGACCCCTACCTTCAGACTGTTTACACCCCAGTAGGTTATTTCTTGCTTATTTTTGTAATAACTATATTTAATTTCATAAATTCTACAAAGCTCTAATATATGAAATAATTCAATCACATTTACGCTCACCAACTGTTAAAAATAGCTATAAAGTTTACTCATTTAGCGTGCACTTTTTAAAAGCATGGCTCATGCACAAGTTACATCAGAATCAGCTGTGGTAACTTGCTGTAAATAGGGATTTGGGACATTTTTAATCATCACGGAGACTTTACGGATAATAACTTTTGGAAACTGTTAATCATCTACACAATCTAATCTTCTAATTTACCTGTTTAATTGAAGTTTAAAGCTTATTTGCTTGGATATCTCCTTTACAATAAAAGCGAAAAACAAAAGCAAGCAAACAAAACACCTGAAATACCCAGCTGTGTAAACTCATCTACTCTTCCCCAGAGCTTTTTGAAATACTAACTCTAAGAACTCTTTAAATTCTCCTGCTTATAAGACACCAAAAGAAACCCAAAAAACAAAAAACCCTGCTTTACTCCATGCTGCTCCCCAACAGATAAAGTGAAATAAGATATTTCATACAGAGAAGTGTTAAACCAATCTATAATTTTTTTCTGACAAAATAATCTATCAATCAGATTTCTAGGCACTTTACAGTTTACAGGACTTATGGACATATGAACTCATGGCTTCACTTGCTCACTGAAGAAGTAGTATATTAATCCTGGCTAAATAAAAATTATTTATTAAGCTATTTGTTATCAACCTGTACAGTAACAAATCCAGGAGGAATGATTGTTTTACCTACCTATTGTTAAGAACATGGAGGCTCACAGAGGTAAGATCTTTTTTCATGCTTTCATAGGCAATAATTATTGAGCAGAGTTCCCTGTGCCATGCAAGGCTTTCCAACTCTTACACAAGAGAGAAATAAAACTTTTGGCTTCCCAAGTCTGGCTAACAATGTTTGTATCATGCATGGGTGGGCCGAGCAGATCAGGGTAGCCAGGGACCTGGCACAGAGCAAGTGTCAGGAGAAACCTGTTCATAGCAGCAGACTCTTGGGGGTTCAAGGCATCTAAGTAATTCCAAGACCTAACGTACACAAATTCCCATATTCCCCCGAAAAGCAGAACTGAGAAAATCTGGACTGCCTTACCTGGGAGAATTGGGCGGCTAGTTCAGGTACCCTCCAAAAAGAGACTCTCAGCAGCCTTGATTTCCGGAGAATCCCAAGACCCCCTCAGGCAGCCCTTCCAATGGAGATCGACTATCACCAATTTAAAGCTGCTCAGAATGATTTTTATCGGTTGTATTCCCTCCACTCCTGACGCTATGCAAGTTGTTGGGGACAGGCCTGAGCTCCACAGTTCTGGAGAGCACCAGGAAATATTCTCATGTGATTAGGTAATGCCACCCTGGTCAGCCTCCAATTTCTTAAAAGTTAAGTTGTGTACTATAATGTAGCCTAAGCACAGGATGAAAATAGCCTATTTCCAGGGACAGTGCAGTGTATGTATATTAGAGGAGAGATATCTTCAGGGACTTTTTAATTCTGCTTACCAGAGACACAATCACTGAAAGCTTTTATTGGTCTTTTTTTTTTTTTTTTGCCTATAGAACTTCTTTTACTTTAATTTATTTATTTTTAATTGGAGGATAATTGCTTTACAGTGTTGTGTTGGTTTCTGCTGTATATCAACATGAATCAGACTAAATAACATCTGACCAAAAAAGTCTTAGTTCATATTGACAAAGTGCCAGAAAACAATCTGAATTGTAATTGTCAAGAGCAAGGGAACTTGTCCATTTCCATATCTTCACACCTTCAAGTCATCATTCAAAGTACTGATGAAAGGTTCCACCCTATGTTCAGAGTGCTTGGAGCCATTACTGGGCAAGTTATTTTTCTACATGTAAATTTTCATTCATAGAAAGGAGTTAAGATAAGGAATCTTTGCAACTCTGTGGACTTTAGCCCGCCAGGCTCCTCAGTTCATGGGATTTCCCAGGCAAGAGTGGAGTGGGTTGCCGTTCCCTTCTCCAGAGGATCTTCCCGACCCAGGGATCAAATCCAGGTCCCCTGCATTGTAGGCAAATTCTTTACCATCTGAGCCCCCAGGGAAGCCCAAGGAGAGATCAGAGATGGGTAAATGAAAGAAGTCAAATGGTTTTTATTCCTCTTTCTGAAGGCCTAAGACCAAACAGTACCAGCTGTAGGTGGGAAGTGGAACATGGTGATAGCTTGACTTTTTATCTTTTTATAACCACAATTAGATATTCTTGAAGAGACCACAAATATTTCTAAAAATAGCTTAGAATAATGAATCCAAGTAAATGAGATTTCTTTCTTGTACTGACTTTTTCTAAAAATGGGATACAATATTTAAGACACACTTTTGATTGCACAGTGGTTATTATCTGAAATGCAAACAAATATAATAGTTGATTGAGTCTAGTTTAATAAGAGTTATCATACTAGAATACACAGATGATGATGATGGACAAGGAATAGTATAAGAAGAAAGGTTCCTAACAGCTGATACATATTGAGTATGCATTTTTTGTACCAGGCATATTCTAAAGTGCTTTTGCTGGATTACCAGGTAAAGACTCAAGAATAATATTATGAATTAGATTCTACTGCTACCCACAATATACAATTGAGAAATGTGATGCACAAAGAAGTTAAATTATTCAAAGTCACACATCCAGCATGGGGTGTAGCTAAGGACCAACTCAAAGTACTCAAAGCCATTCCAAATTGGGAAGGGAGCATAAGAAAAATTGGGGTAAGAAGAGATACAAGATACTAGAAGTAGTATCACTCAGTGTGCTGAATGGTTGAGAAAGGGTGGATGAGCATCAAGGCACAAGAGAAAATATGTACAAATATGTGAAAAAACAGAGATTGTGTTCTTGTATGCTATAACTCAATGGGAGGTGGGAGGCATCACTTAAGCAATAAGGATGGAAAGCTGGAGAAAAAGCTGTGATGGAGGGTTTGTTCAGTTCAGTTCACTTGCTCAGTCATGTCTGACTGTTTGTGACCCCATGAACTGCAGCACACCAGGCCTCTGTCCATCACCAACACCCAGAATTTACCCAAACTCATGTTCATTGAGTTGGTGATGCCATCTAACCATCTCATCCTCTGTTGTCCCCTTCTCCTCCTGCCCTCAATCATTCCCAGCATCAGGGACTTTTCCAATGAGTCAGCTCTTCGCATCAGGTGGCCAAAGTATTGGAGTTTCAGCTTCAGCACCAGTCCTTCCAATAAACACCCAGGGCTGATCTCCTTTAGGATGGACTGGTTGGATCTCCTTGCAGTCCAAGGGACTTTCAAGACTCTTCTCCAACACCACAGTTCTAAAGCATGAATTCTTCTGTGCTCAGCTTTCTCTATAGTCTAACTCTCATATCCATACATGACTACTGGAAAAACTATATCCTTGACTAGATGGACCTTTGTTGGCAAAGTAATGTCTCTGCTTTTTAATATATTGTCTAGGTTGGTCATAATTTCCCTTCCAAGGAGCAAGCGTCTTTTGATTTCATGGCTGCAATCACCATCTGCAATGATTTTGGAGCCCATAAAAATAAAGTCAGCTACTGTTTCCACTGTTTCCCCATCTATTTGCCATGAAGTGATGGGACAAGATGCCACGATCTTAGTTTTCTGAATGTTGAGCTTTAAGCCAACTTTTTCACTCTCCTCTTTCACTTTCATCAAGAGGCTCTTTAGTTCTTCTTCACTTTTTGCCATAACGGTAGTGTCATTTGCATATCTGAGGTTATTGATATTTCTCCCGGCAATCTTGATTCTAGCTTGTGCTTGAGGCAGCCCAGAGTTTCTCATGATGTACTCTGCATATAAGTTAAATAAGCAGGGTGACAATATACAGCCTTGACATACTCCTTTTCCTATTTGGAACCAGTCTGTTGTTCCATGTCCAGTTCTAACTGTTGCTTCCTGACCTGCATACAGCTTTCTCAAGAGGCAGGTCAGGTGTTCTGGTATGCCCATTTCTTGAAGAATTTTCCACAGTTTGTGGTGATCCATACAGCCAAAGGCTTTGGCGTAGTCAATAAAGCAGAAATAGATGTTTTTCTGGAACTCTTACTTTTTTAATGATCCAGTGGATGTTGGCAATTTGATCTCTGGTTCCTCTGCCTTTTCTAAAACCAGCTTGAACATCTGGAAGTTCATGGTTCGTGTATTATTGAAGCCTGGCTTGGAGAATTTTGAGCATTACTAGCGTGTGAGATGAGTGCAATTGTGCGGTAGTTTGAGCATTCGTTGACATTTCCTTTCATTGGGATTGGAATGAAAACTGACCTTTTCTAGTCCTGTGGCCACTGCTCAGTTTTCCAAATTTGCTGACATATTGAGTGCAGCACTTTCACAGCAGCATCTTTTAGGATTTGAAATAGCTCAGCTGGAATTCCATCACCTCCACTAGCTGTATTTGCAGTAATGCTTCCTAAGGCCCACTTGACTTTGCATTCCAGGATGTCTGGCGCTAGATGAGTGATCACACCATCATGATTATCTGGGTTGTGAAGATCTTTTTTGTACAGTTCTTCTATATATTCTTGCCACCTCTTAATATCTTCTGCTTCTGTCAGGTCCATACCATTTTGGTCCTTTATTGAGCCCTTCTTTGCATGAAATCTTCCCTTGGTATCTCTAATTTTCTTGAAGAGATCTCTAGTCTTTCCCATTCTCTTGTTCCCTCTGTTTCTTTGCTGAGGAAGGCTTTCTTATCTCTCCGTGCTATTCTTTGGAACTCTGCATTCAAATGGGTATATCTTTTCTTTTCTCCTTTGGTTTTTGCTTCTCTTCTTTTCACAGGTATCTGTAAGGCCTCCTCAGACAGCCATTTTGCTTTTTTGCATTTCTTTTTCTGAATATTAGGTACATGAATCAAGGCAAATTGGAAGTGGTCAAACAGGAGATGGCAAGAGTGAACGTTGACATTTTAGGAATCAGCAAACTAAAATGGACTGGCATGGGTGAATTTAACTCAGATGACCATTATATCTACTACTGTGGGCAGGAATCCCTTAAAAGAAATGGAGTAGCTGTGATAGTCAACAAAAGAATCCAAAATGCAGTACTTGGATGCAATCTCAAAAATGAAAGAATGATCTCTGTTCATCTCCAAGACAAACCATTCAATATCACTGTAATACAAGTCAATGCCCTGACCAGTAATGCTGAAGAAGCTGAAGTTGAATGGTTCTATGAAGACCTATAAGACCTTCTAGAACTAACACCCAAAAAAGATGTCCTTTTCATTTTAGGGGACTGGAATGCAAAAGTAGGAAGTCAAGAAACACCTGGAGTAACAGGCAAATTTGGCCTTGGAGTACAGAATGAATCAGGGAAATGGCTAATATAGTTTTACCAAGAGAACGCACTGGTCATAGCAAACACCCTCTTCCAACAACACAAGAAAGACTCTACACATGGACATCACCAGATGGTCAACACCGAAATCAGATTGATTATATTCTTTGCAGTCAAAGATGGAGAAGCTCTATACAATCAGCAAAAACAAAACTGGGAGCGGACTGTGGCTCAGATCATGAACTCCTTATTGCCAAATTCAGATTTAAATTGAAGAGAGTGGGGAAAACCTCTAAACCATTCAGGTATGACCTAAATCAAATCCCTTATGATTATAAAGTGGAAATGAGAAATAGATTTTGAGGACTAGATCTGATAGACCGAGTGCCCTATTAACTATGGACAGAGGTTCATGACATTGTACAGGAGTCAGGAATCAAGAGCATCCCCAAGAAAACGAAATGCAAAAAAGCGAAATGGCTGTCTGAGGAGGTCTTGGAAATAGCTGTGAAAGAAGAGAAGTAAAACGCAAAGGAGGGTTTGTATGTCGCACCAAAGAGCTTAGAATGTATATTATGGTCAGGGACATAAAGACATAAATGTGGACCAAGTCCCTTCTGGGCCACCTGCAGAACCACAGGGACCCATCAGCCAGTTTAAGCCCAGGGCTTAAACACAGGCCCCATGATGTCCTGCCAGGGCTGTTCCAGAAGGGATTCTGTTTTCAGGACAAAGCTTTCCTCCAGTGCTTCTCCAGACCTTCAACACTTGGGCTGGTGCATCATTATCTGCACCTTCATCTACACACATCTTGTCTTCACAGATGAGCACTAGCACCTCAAACCATCCAAAGGAGCCCAAAGAGACAGCATAGCCTGGAAATTCAGCCAAAACCAACTGTATTTCACTCTAGTTCCATGATCTGATTTCTCAGGACACAAGGCTTTCTTATCAATATGAGCAGTTGCAGTTTCTCTGAAGATTCTTATACTGGAGACCAATTCTGCTTCTATTATGAAAATCCAGACACCAATCATTTATTTTACACATCTTTGAGTGCCCTTCTGTGCCAGGACCCAAAATGTATTTAGTTGTCATGTCTCGTTAGTTAGTGTCAATCTGTTAACAGTTCCTTGGTGCTACAGACAGAATATTTTTCTCCCTCCAAAATTCATATGTTAAAATCTAATCCCTAAAGTATTTGGAGGTGAGACTTTTGGGAGCTGATTAAGTCATGAGGGCATATGCTTCATGAGTGGGATTAATGCTCTTATAAAAGAGGACCCAGAGAGCTCCCCCACAACTTCCTCAGGTCAGAACATGATGAGAAGGCACCGTTTATGAACCAGGAAGCAACTCTCACTATACACCCATTTTTTGGCAACTTGATCTTGGACTTCCCAGACTCCAGAATTGCAAGGAGCAAATGTTTGTTGTTTGTGAGTGATGAGGAAGAAGAAACAAAGCAAGATCTTTGTGTGCTGTTTTGCATAAAATTTTCACTTTCATCTGACATTCAAAGGATATGTTAAAATAAGCCACTTGGTAGGTACTAATAAATAATACCAATATTTATTAGAGAATTATCTGGCTTACTTTCAAAATGTGTGTGTGCTAAGTCCCTTCAGTCGTGTCCGAGTCTGGGACCCCATGGACTGTAGCTGCCAGGCTCTTCTGTCCATGGGATTCTTCAGGCAAGAATACTGGAGTTGGTTGCCATGCCCTCCTCCAGGGGATCTTCCCAACCCAGGCATTGAACCTGCGTCTCCTGCAGCTCCTGCATTGCTGGTGGATTCCTTACTGCTTGAGCCACTAGAGAAACTTTCAATATACTAACATTAAAAGAAAAGAGAAATAGAAACAGTAGAGGATATGTCACCAAATTGGGTTTTGACTAACACTTAGGCTTAAATAGTGCTGGCAAGTCCCATGACACAGCACATCTGGAGTCCTGATTGGGAAAATGTCCCAGGCAATGTGTCTTCTTCATGGGTGAGATGTCAAAAATTGCAATTTGGGATTCCTGCTTATAATCACAGGAGGCAAACTGATATCATCATCAATCTGTCAGCAAATTGCAGTTCTGATTTCTTGTTAATGCTGTTTGTTTTATGTAAAAACTTGTAATGTTGTTAAGTCTTGGGCTTCATTGGCCAGACTGCCTCCAGAGGCTCAACAATCTCAAGATTTGTCCTCTATCTTAATATGAGACCTCAAGGCTTGTACTCTCAGCAGGCAGTCAGGGTACTCACAATCAGGGCAGTGTCCAGGCAGGTTAGAAGCAAGGTCAAGGCCTGCTCTGTTTTCTCTCTGAAGCCTGAACAAGGCTATCTATTTAATTTTCCTAACAGATACAAAGTTTATAAGGTCAGATTTGGCATTTTAATTTCCCTAGCAAGAGTTTAGATCTTTCATGTGCATGCATTCTCAGTCACTTCAGTCCTGTCCAACTCTTTATGACCCTATGGACTGTAGCCCACCAGGCTCCTCTGTCCATGGGATTCTCCAGGCAAGGATACTGGAGTGGGTAGCCATTCCCTTCTTCAAGGGATCTTCCCGACCCAGTCAAATCTACATCTCCTACATTTCCTGCATTGCAGGTGGACTTTTTTTTTTTTTTTTAACTGCTGTGCCACTAAGAAGCCCTCTAGATCTTTCTTACCTGAAATATTTTTGTTCCTTGTTTCCTCAGGTGACAGAGGTCTCCCAGTGTTCCCTGCAGTCACAGAAAACAATAGAGGAATCCATCCTGCAGATAGACAAAGCTCTCACCAATGGAGAGAAGGCCCTAGCAGGTATAGGGGCAGGGCTCAGGTCACAGCAAATGAGTAGGTTTTGGCCGTGCCTTCTGACATATTTGAGTGGGGTATCCTCCTATAATGAGGAACATCATCTCTTTCTGTGGAACACATTCTGCCTTATCTGAAAAAAACAAGTGAGGTTATAGTTGGATGTCCAGCCAGATAGGCCTTGCCTTGCCCATCACATTCTGACACATGCTTTTGATGGTGTGTACACTGAGTGGATTCAGAAATTTTGCAACTATTCTTAACTTTATTTCTCTGGTCTCAGGACAGCAAAGCATAGGTCTAACTGTTGCTTTTTTCATAAAAACTTCTTGGATAGTAGACTGGGCTAAGGAAACAGGTAAGAAGGAATGGGAGCTACTAAGTCAGAAACTATGAAAGAAGCAGCAACAGATGATGGCTCAAGAGTGAACCTTTGGTAGATGAACCTAGATCCTCTTGTACAGACTGAAGTAAGTCAGAAAGTAAAACAAAAGTTCTGTATTAATGCATGTATCTGGAATCTAGAAAAATGGTACTGATGAACCCATTTGCAGGGCAGCAATTGAGACACCAACATGGAGAACAGACTTGTGGACATGGTAAGGGAAGGAGTGCATACTAAGTTGCTTCAGTCGTGTCCGACTCTGTGCAACCCTAAGAACTGCAGCCTGCCAGGCTTCTCTGTCCATGGGATTCTCCAGGCAAGAATACTCCAGTCGAGAGTCTTCTCAAGAATACTCCAGATCTCCTCCAGGGGATCTTCCTGTCCCAGGGATCAAACCCGTGTATCCTTCGTCTACCTGCATTGGCAGGTGGGTTCTTTACTACCAGTGCCACCTGGGAAGGCAGGGTGGGACAAATTAAGACAATAGCACTGAAACATACACAATACCATATGTATACACAATACCCATAAAATAAATAGGCAGTGGGAATTTGCTGTATGACATAGGGAGCTCAAACCCAGTGCTCTGTGACGACCTAAAGGGGCGGGATAGGGTGAGAGGAAGGTTCAGGAGGGAGGGGACGTATGTATACCTATGTCTGATTCATGTTGCTGTATGGCAGAAACCAACACAACATTGTAAAACAATTATCTTCCATTTAAGAAGAAATACATTCTAAAAAATAAAAATTGAAACTTTAAGGAAAATAGACCCTGACTCAAGGCTGAGAGAATGGGAAAGAATGCTGAAGCACCAACTGAAGCTAAGTCTAGATCAGACCTGGGCAATGCCTGATGAATAATGCCAAGGCATTTCATGAAGTACTGACCCCAAATTATAAGTGAAGTCATGGTCTCAGAGAAAAACACAAATGGCTTATGTTTTACCAACTGCCTCAGATCCATCTGGATTCTGCTGAAGCCCTTAAATCTATAAGAGTCCATCATTTTCTGTTATGTTAGGCTTTAGAGTGTACATGTAACATCTCCCAGGGAGCTGGGCTTCTATGTATCTTGATTATAGGATGGCCTCATTGTGTCCTAAATGAATAGAGCCTTAGCCTACACTTCCTAATTTTCTTGGTACAACTATCAGAGAGACCCGAAATAGATACATCTAGACTTACAAGTATCAGGCTTGGTCAATATGGAATACAGGATGTGGGCATTTCTAAAACCTGTTGCATTTACAAACACTGAGGAAAATACTTTCTTTAATTTAACCTGGGCTTCCCTGGTGACTCAGATGGTAAAGAATCTGCCTGCAAAGCAGGAGACCCACACGGGTTTGATCCTGAGGTCAAGAAGAGTCCCTGGAGAAGGGAATGTCTACCCACTCCTGTATTCTTGCCTAGAGAATTCCATGAACAGAGGAGCCTGGCAGGCTACAGCAGTCCATCATGTCACGAAGAGTGACTAACACACTTCACTTTCTTAGCCAGTGTTCTATACAGGGTTAACAGTTCCCATTTTTTGTTAGATGCTACCTCAGCGGAACTGAGAATTAGGACCACTTTCCCTCCACACCAAAACCAATGCATCAACCCATGGAGAGGGCACATCAGTTGACTCTTAATACGATCTTTTCCAGATTGGATCTTGGGAAGATGGATAAGGTGTTTTTTGTTTTTTTTTTTTTTAACCTCAACCCATTTACAAATCACTGAATTTTTCTCTAGGGAGGTCAGTGAGTCTGTGAAGGGCCCCCTGACAGGAAGCATGACCAGGAGTCTCAAGCGTTACCCAGCAGTAACATCAGTGATGTGAGACAAGGCTATTCTTACCTCTTGTTAGGGTAGATGTGTGTAAGGGATCACTATGGGCAGAACCAGCTTGGAGAAGGGGACCAGGGAACTGGCTGGAGCCTGTCAGAAAGTGGCGTGCAAACCAACCCTGACTTTGTAAACTTATAAATATGTAACTCTAACATGTCAATACCTGGTCTTACTTAAGGCTTCTTTTCTCCCTAAGTAGCTATCCTATAAGTTAAAAGCCTTTGTTACCAAGTTTTCCCTTTAAATCTCATGTTCCAGGGACACTGAAACTAAATAAAGGGTGTATGTTTTGGTAATACAACTTTGATCCCAACTTGCAAGCAACATGGCATTTATTATGCTGACTCAATGTGAAAGTTTTATTGCCTTACATTTGTGTAAATCTGAATTCTGACTTTCTTATCCTGGGGGCTTCCATGCCCAGAAATATCCAATGTGTTTTTATTTTAGGTGTTTGTTTCCTGAATTTTTTCCATGTAAAATCTTTCTTGATTCATCTGTCATTTTAAGAATCTTTTTTTGACAGTATTACCAAAAGTGAATCTAACATCTTAGTAGTTTTTTTTTTAACAGTATTGTCTGAGTCAACTTTACACAAAGATATTGCTGAAAATGGAATTACCATATTTAATGTCTTGTCATCCACTCAGAATATTCTGGGCAAAGTGGCTGATGAACCAACGTGCACAAAGATTCCATGACACAGTTCCTATCTGTATCCATCCAGAGGCCAGCAGATGTCAGGTAATGGATCATGTAGTTTTAGTTCACTAATTCAGTACAGGGGAGTGCCTTATATTTGTATATTTTTAGCTTCTCCAGAATTATTACACTAATATTCAATGATTATTAGAAGCACCCTAGAGAAGAAAAACTGGAAGCTGAGAGAAACTGTTTGATGATTTGACAGATACGAAAAATCTATTTGTTATGGTTGCTTTGCACACTTAAATAAATATGCGCTTTTGAATTTTTTTCTTATTTTTAAAAATTTAAAAATTAAAGCATAGTTGAGTTACAATGTGTTAATTTCTGCTGTACAGCAACTGATTGAGTTTCAATTTTTATTTATGCATCATTCAAAGTGAATTCCCCAAAGATATAAACTCTGGTTCCCCCAAATCTGCATTCATTCCAGTGAAAAAAATGAGCCTCCAAATGATAGTGATTATTTTGAAAGATAAAATCATATGTTTTACAAGTATACACATTGAGACCTTTTAGTGGGGCACCTTTGGACAAGAGAGCTCCTCTGACATGGGCTCCAGGAGGGCCTGAATGACTGTCTAAAGTTACCCCACCTTAGGCAGAGGGCTGGAAGCAGTGTGAGAACATGTGAATGCTGCATAGCACTGTCTTTGAATAAAGGGGTAACTATGCTTTTTGCTCTCTGTATCTTGAGGTCATGAAATGTCCCACTCAGTGAGATGAAAAAATACAAAGGAGAGCCTCCCTCAGACTTGGGACTCTTGTCAGACCTGGGAGATCCTCAGACACCCTTGCTATTTTTTTCTCTCTTCCTGTCAACCTATAAACAAGAAATGTCTTCTTCTACCAGTTAATTAAATTAAACCTTGGTATATATCTTTCTCTAGACATGATGCAGGTCTTTCCCTTCTTTGTGGGGCATCAGGTAAAAATATGTAGATTTATAGAGGTTGCATTAAATCTGTAATGTTACAGAGTTTAGCTTATAAAGATGTGTGGTGAATAGGGAACAGAGCATGTTTCCTGAGAAGGTATTTAATATGTATAAAGTTTTGATTGCCTGTCTTTGCTGAAATGGAAGCAACTTCTTTCCCTGTTGGGCCCTTAATTTCTTACTAGTTTAATTCCTTTAGCCCTGGGGTCACCTGGATAACCATCTGTGACTTAATGTCATGTACTTCTCTTCCCTTACAGGTTTCTATCTGGGATCCACAGTGTGATCTGAATCCAAGGTCATCTAAATGTTATGTACTCCATTCCTACAAATAGTGTTTCTTATGGACACAGAGGATTTGGACAGTGAGGATCATGGAAAAAAATCTTATTTTCCCTGGCCTTTTAATTTGCCCTCCTAATTCAACCTTTGTGACGTCTTCCTGCAAATTGTAACCCCAAATGCTGGACGTGCATGTGCTCAGTCACTCAGTTGTGTCTGACTCTTTACGACCCCATGGGGGATAGCCCACCAGGTTCCTCTGTCTATGGGACTTCCCAGGCAAGAATACTGGAGTGGGATGCAATTCCCTTCTCCAGGGGAACTTCCCAACCCAGGGTTGAACCCCCATCTCTTGCATTTCCTGCACTGGTGGGGAGGATTCTTTACCACTAGCACCAACTGGGAAGCCTACATTATCCATCCAATGTTAATGTTGGATAATAAAGTTAAATTCTCTTACCTTAAACATGTTTTCTTGATCAGTAGAAACATCTGTACTTTAAGGCAAGATTTTCATCTGATTTTTAACACTGGGAAGAATAACACAATTTAATAAATGCTTTACTGAATGGTGGAATGCAGGGCTCTATTAAGTCTTAGACACTGCAGTGAAGAAAGGACCAGAGGCTAGTTTGGGAGGTGACAGTACAGAGCGTGATCAGTATAGGATGCCATTGGTGCAGCCTGTTGTACACGTAGAGAAAGTTTCAGTATGAGACAACCTCTAAACTGTAACATGTGAGGTCAGTAGGAGCCACCAGTTAAAATGTGTGGAGTTATGAGGTTGAATACAGGAGCCTTGAAAATAAGCTTTCAATATATTTAAACTGTAAAGGAATATATTCAAACTGTATCTAGTAAGGCTTTAGCTGCTCCAGAAACATTCATAAAGATTTTGGTGCAAATTTTGGGCTTTGAAGATTGATTCTTTACAGTCTCTTCAAAAGCACGAGTTTAAACAATGAAAAACATAGTAAATGTGATAAGTTTTGGTACACTGACTTTATACAGTAGGTGAAATCAGTCATTTTTATGTTAGACTGAGTCTGAATCTACATATCTACATTGAGTATAGTACCATGCCAATAGCCTTCCTTTATTGAAAAAAAAAAAAAAAGAAATAATTTAAAAGTTCTGAATTAAAATTATCTTTAATTTTAAAAGTTTTAAAGTATTCAAACTCATGATATTTAAAGTTTTCAATATAAAGTATAAAACTAAGATGGACTCCTAGTGTTGAAATAGACTGTACTTTTCCTACCTGGATTCCTTTTACTTCTTTTTCTGCTCTGATTGCTTTGGCCAAAACCTCCAAAACTATGTTGAATAGTAGTGGTGAGAGTGGGCACCCTTGTCTTGTTCCTGATTTCAGGGGAAAAGCTTTCAATTTTTCACCATTGAGGGTAATGCTTGCTGTGGGTTTGTCATATATAGCTTTTATTATGTTGAGGTATGTTCCTTCTATTCCTGCTTTCTGGAGAGTTTTAATCATAAATGGGTGTTGAATTTTGTCAAAGGCTTTCTCTGCATCTATTGAGATAATCATATAGTTTTTATCTTCAATTTGTTAATGTGGTGTATTACATTGATTGATTTGTAGATATTAAAGAATCCTTGCATTCCTGGGATAAAGCCCACTTGGTCGTGGTGTATGATTTTTTTAATATGTTGTTGGATTCTGTTTGCTAGAATTTTGTTAAGGATTTTTTTTTTTTTGTTCATCAGTGATATTGGCCTGTAGTTTTCTTTTTTTGTGGCATCTTTGTCTGGTTTTGGAATTAGGGTGATGGTGGCCTCATAGAATGAGTTTGGAAGTTTACCTTCTTCTTCAATTTTCTGGAAGAGTTTGAGTAAGATAGGTGTTAGCTCTTCTCTAAATTTTTGGTAGAATTCAGCTGTGAAGCCATCTGGTCCTGGGCTTTTGTTTGCTGGAAGATTTCTGATTACAGTTTCGATTTCCTTGCTTGTGATGGGTCTGTTAAGATCTTCTATTTCTTCCTGGTTCAGTTTTGGAAAGTTATACTTTTCTAAGAATTTGTCCATTTCATCCAAGTTGTCCATTTTATTGGCATAGAACTGCTGGTAGTAGTCTCTTATGATCCTTTGTATTTCAGTGTTGTCTGTTGTGATCTCTCCATTTTCATTTCTAATTTTGTTATTTGGTTCTTCTCTCTTTGTTTCTTAATAAGTCTTGCTAATGGTTTGTCAATTTTGTTTATTTTTTCAAAAAACCAGCTTTTAGCTTTGTTGATTTTTGCTATGGTCTCTTTAGTTTCTTTTGCATTTATTTCTGCCCTAATTTTTAAGATTTGTTTCCTTCTACTAACCCTGGGGTTCTGCATTTCTTCCTTCTCTAATTGCTTTAGGTGTAGAGTTAGGTTATTTATTTGACTTTTTTCTTGTTTCTTGAGGTAAGCCTGTAATGCTATGAACCTTCCCCTTAGAACTGCTTTTACAGTGTCCCATAGGTCTTGCTGTTTGCAGATGACATGATCCTCTACATAGAAAACCCTAAAGACTCTACCAGAAAATTACTAGAGCTAATCAACGAATATAGTAAAGTTGCAGGATATAAAATTAACACACAGAAATCCCTTGCATTCCTATACACTAACAATGAGAAGACAGAAAGAGAAATTAAGGAAACAATATCATTCACCACTGAAACAAAAAGAACAAAATACTTAGGAGTATATCTACCTAAGAAACAAAAGGCCTATACATAGAAAACTATAAAACACTGATGAAAGAAATCAAAGAGGACACAAACAGATGGAGAAACATACCGTGTTCATGGATTGGAAGAATCAATATTGTCAAAATGGCTATACTACCCAAAGTAATCTATAGATTCAATGCAATCCCTATCAAGCTACCAACGGTATTTTTCACAGGGCTAGAACAAATAATTTCACAATTTGTATGGAAATACAAAAAACCTCGAATAGCCAAAGTAATCTTGAGAAAGAAGAATGGAACTGGAGAAATCAACCTGCCTGACTTCAGACTCTACTACAAAGCCACAGTCATCAAGACAGTATGGTACTGGCACAAAGACAGAAATATAGATCAATGGAACAGAATAGAAAGCCCAGAGATAAATCCACGAACCTATGGACACCTTATCTTCGAGAAAGGAGGCAAGGATATACAATGGAAAAAAGACAACCTCTTTAACAAGTGGTGCTGGGAAAACTGGTCAACCACTTGTAAAAGAATGAAACTAGAACACTTTCTAACACCATACACAAAAATAAACTCAAAATGGATTAGGATCTAAATGTAAGACCAGAAACTATAAAACTCCTAGAGGAGAACATAGGCAAAACACTCTCCGACATGAATCACAGCAGAATCCTCTATGACCCACCTCCCAGAATATTGGAAATAAAAGCAAAAATAAACAAACGGGACCTAGTGAAACTTAAAAGCTTTTGTGCAACAAAGGAAACTATAAGCAAGGTGAAAAGACAGCCCTCAGATTGGGAGAAAATAATAGCAAATGAAGCAACAGACAAAGGATTAATCTCAAAAATATACAAGCAACTCCTGCAGCTCAATTCCAGAAAAATAAATGACCCAATCAAAAAATGGGCCAAAGAACTAAACAGACATTTCTCCAAAGAAGACATACAGATGGCTAACAAACACATGAAAAGATGCTTAACATCACTCATTATCAGAGAAATGCAAATCAAAACCACAATGAGGTACCATTACACGCCAGTCAGGATGGCTGCTATCCAAAAGTCTACAAGCAATAAATGCTGGAGAGGGTGTGGAGAAAAGGGAACCCTCTTACACTGTTGGTGGGAATGCAAACTAGTACAGCCACTATGGAGAACAGTGTGGAGATTCCTTAAAAAACTGGAAATAGAACTGCCATATGACCCAGCAATCCCACTTCTGGGCATATACACTGAGGAAACCAGATCTGAAAGAGACACGTGCACCCCAATGTTCATTGCAGCACTGTTTATAATAGCCAGGACATGGAAGCAACCTAGATGCCCATCAGCAGATGAATGGATAAGGAAGCTGTGGTACATATACACCATGGAATATTACTCAGCCGTTAAAAAGAATTCATTTGAATCAGTTCTAATGAGATGGATGAAACTGGAGCCCATTACACAGAGTGAAGTAAGCCAGAAAGATAAAGAACATTACAGCATACTAACACATATATATGGAATTTAGAAAGATGGTAATGATAACCCTATCTGCAAAACAGAAAAAGAGACACAGATGTACAGAACAGACTTTTGAACTCTGTGGGAGAAGGTGAGGGTGGGATGTTTCAAAAGAACAGCATGTATATTATCTAGGGTGAAACAGATCACCAGCCCAGGTGGGATGCATGAGACAAGTGCTCGAACCTGGTGCACTGGGAAGACCCAGAGGAATCGGGTGGAGAGGGAGGTAGGAGGGGGGATCGGGATGGGGAATACATGTAACTCCACGGCTGATTCATGTCAATGTATGACAAAACCCACTGCAATGTTGTGAAGTGATTAGCCTCCAACTAATAAAAATAAATGAAAAAAAAAAAAGAAAGAAATAGACTGTACTTTAACTTTAGTTAAGTTCAGTATAGTCGCTTAGTCGTCTGTCTGACTCTTTGCAACCCCATGAACCGCAGCATGCCAGGCCCCCCTGTCCATTACCAACTCCTGGAGTTTACTCAAACTCATGCCCATCTCATCCTCTGTCGTCCCCTTCTCCTCCTGCCCCCAATCCCTCCCAGCATCAGGGTCTTTTCCAATGAGTCAGCTCTTTGCATGAGGTGGCCAAAGTATTGGAGTTTCAGCCTCAGCATCAGTCCTTCCAATGAACACCCAGGACTGATCTCCTTTAGGATGGACTGTTTGGATCTCCTTGCAGTCCAGGGGACTCTCAAGAGTCTTCTCCAACACCACAGTTCAAAAGCATCAATTTTTCGGTGCTCAGCTTTCTTCACAGTCCAACTCTCACATCCATACATGACCACTGGAAAAACCATAGCCTTGACCTGACAGACCTTTCTTGGCAAAGTAATGTCTCTGCTTTTTAATATGCTATCTAGGTTGGTCATAACTTTCCTTCCAAAGAGTAAGCGTCTTTTAATTTCATGGCTGCAATCACCATCTGCAGTGATTTTGGAGCCCCCCCCAAAAAAAAATAAAGTCTGACACTGTTTCCACTGTTTCCCCATCTATTTCCCATGAGGTGATGGGACCAGATGCCATGATCGTAGTTTTCTGAATGTTAAGCTTTAAGCCAACTTTTTCACTCTCCTCTTTCACTTTCATCAAAAGGCTTTTTAGGTCCTTTCTCTCCTGCCATAAGGGTGGTGTCATCTGCATATCTGAGGTTATTGATATTTCTCCTTGCAATCTTGATTCCAGCTTGTGCTTCTTCCAGCCCAGGGTTTCTCATGATGTACTCTGCATATAAGTTAAATAAGCAGGGTGACAATATGCAGCCTTGACATCCTCCTTTTCCTATTTGGAACCAGTGTGTTGTTCCATGTCCAGTTCTAACTGTTGCTTCCTGACCTGCATACAGGTTTCTCAAGAGGCAGGTAAGGTGGTCTGGTATGCCCATCTCTTTCAGAATTTTCCACAGTTTGTTGTGAGCCACACAGTCGAAGGCTTTGGTATAGTCAATAAAGCAGAAATAGATGTTTTTCTGGAACTCTCTTGCTTTTTTGATGATCCAGTGGATGTTGGCAATTTGATCTCTGGTTCCTCTGCCTTTTCTAAAACCAGCTTGAACACCTGGAAGTTCACAGTTCATGGATTGCTGAAGCCTGGCTTGGATAATTTTGAGCATTACTTTACTAGTATGTGAGATGAGTGCAATTGTGCAGTAGTTTGAACATTCTTTGGCATTGCCTCTCAAAGGGATTGGAATGAAAACTGACCTTTTCCAGTCCTGTGGCCACTGCTCAGTTTTCCAAATTTATTGGCATATTGAGTGCAGCACTTTCACAGCATCATCTTTCAGGATTTGAAATAGCTCAACTGGAATTCCATCACATCCACTAGCTTTGTTCGTAGTGATGCTTTCTAAGGCCCACTTGACTTCACATTCCAGGATGTCTGGCTCTAGGTGAGTGATCACACCATTGTGATTATCTGGGTCATGAAGATCTTTTTTTGTGCAGTTCTTCTGTGTATTCTTGCCACCTCTTCTTAATATCTTCTGCTTCTGTTAGGTCCATACCATTTCGGTCCTTTATCGAACCCATCTTTGCGTGAAATGTTCCCTTGGTATCTCTAATTTTCTTGAAGAGATCTCTAGTCTTTCCCATTCTGTTGTTTTCTTCTATTTCTAGCATTGATTGCCGAAGAAGGCTTTCTTATCTCTGCTGGCTATTCTTTGGAACTCTGCATTCAAATGGGAATATCTTTCCTTTTCTCCTTTGCTTTTTGCTTCTCTTCTTTTCACAGCTAAATAAAATGCCTCCTCAGACAACCATTTTGCCTTTTTGCATTTCTTTAACTTAAACTTATTTAACTTAACTTAAACTTAGTTATTTGAATCTAGCTGCATTGTTTAAGGCACTAAATCACATCAAATTATTCATGACAATGGAAATAAAATTGCTTGTTAACTTTAGGACCCATAGTGTGATTTGAGTAGTGTCCAATGCTATTTGTTCAACCTTCAGGGTCTTTCACGTCTTGCCTAAATTTCCTTGACTTCCATTCCCAGAGAGGTATCCAATGTTCCAGTCAAATGTAATGACTTTATAATACCTTCATATGATGGTGCTTTTAAGAATTCTGACTTGGCTTGTGTTGGTCCTCCCACTTGCATGATCCTTTTGTCTCCACAATTCCATATTCTACCACTTCTTTCATGTGCAACTTTTTTCTTTTTTTGCCTACTACTGTCATTTCATAATAAAATATATTCTTGTTACATCTTTTTATATTAACTGGATTTACTCCTTTTCCTTTTTCATTATAGCTTTGGTTTCCCTCCTGGCAGAGATATTAAACTTGTTTGCAGTTGCACATTTACTTACTGGTCTGCCCATCTACAAAGTCATCTCTTTGGGTGCAGGGACTGTCATAAGGAACTTTTCTTAAACACAACTAAATATTCTGCCTGGAATTTAGTAGATGCCCAATGAATAGTTCTTGAGTTTAGTTGAATAGCTCTGTGTTTCTAATATTGCCATGATGGATTAAGTTTGCTAAAGATATAATTCTTTGCTTATTAGTTCACACCTACTATATTCTAGTCTTTATATTAGTGAATTAAACAGTGAGTGAATGAATGAAAGAATGACTTCTTAGTCCTTTAATATAGTTTCTAGAGTGACTGTAAGAATGACTCTTAGATCCTTGCATGGGCTGTGCTTCTGAGTAATGACTTTGTCTATAGTAGTATGGGCACCATCAATAACCAAGTGAATGAATTAACCCTGTGTTGTTCAGTTAAGATATGGCAACTGAGACTATTCTTTTCTGTGCCTCAGTTGTCATGGTTGAAAAGGGGCCTGGGACAAAAGTTAATGTTTATAATTTTTTTCTGCTATCTGGACAGTGGGATGTAGAATACTTTGGCTTCCTTATCTAAGTTCCCAGCTATGTGACTCAACTAGCAGAGCTAATTAGAACAAAATGTTCCTTGAAACCTGGTGAAATAAAAGACTCCACTGAGTTTTTAAATGTCTTTCCAAATTTTGTTTGGCCTGTCTTGTTTTTGCCTTGGAGATAAAGGTAGGAGTACTTGGAAGATGCCTTGAAGTTGATTCAAGGTGCCAGAGCATGGCCTGGATGGTGGAGGTTTCAGCAGTGGATAGGATCAACTAAGTACCATCATTCTGAACTTGACTTCAACTTCTGAGCCTGAAATGAGATTCATACTAATTGTAGTGATTGTTAAGTGGCAATTGGTGATTGATATTCAATTCTTATGCTGGATAAGCTCACTGAAGAAATAGTCAAGATTCTCCAGAAAAACTATATATAATTATAGAAATTACAGGAATTGTTTCTTCCAATTATGGAGGCCAAGTAGTACCATGCTCTGTAAGCTAGAGAAAAAGAAAGTCAGTGGTATAATTCAGTTTGAGTCTGAAAGCCTGAGACAAGGGAAACTGATGGTATATAACACTCAGTCCAAGGCTGAGGGTCTAAGAACCAGAGGGAAGCTGATTTAGTGCCAGTTCCTACATCCTCCTGATGTTGAAGGATGTAGGAGGATGAAGGAACTTTGTTTTCCCTTTGTCTTTTTGTTTTACTTGAGTTGTTAAGGGATTGGACGAGGCCCACTGATATTGCTGAGAGTGGACCTTCTTCACTTAGTCCATTGAATCAAATGTTAATCTCCTCCAGAAACCCCCTCACAGACCTACTCAGAAAAAATGTATTGCAAGCTCTCTAGGCATCCTTTAGCTTTTAGACTCATAAAATGAACAATTCCAAAATTTGAGAACCAATGTTGGCACAAATAATTTTATACCAATTGATACCATGAAAATAATTTTCCAGCTTATAGTAAGTGCTATAACTTCCCAAGGCTCACATATATATGTTCCTTATTCTGTGCTTTTCCTGTTCTTTACTTCCAAAAAGAGTTCATCAGAGCAGTGGTTAATAAAAATAGAGTCTCAAGAAACAAAATTATGTCATTTAAAAACTATATTTCATAAAGCATATTTTACTAGTTCCTAGACAGTTGCATCTTTCAGAGAAAGGACATGTATACCTAAGCATTTCCCCCCAAATGATGTATCCTTCCAGAAGACTATCACATCTTTTGTTTTACTTTCCTCAGGACTTAACTACTCATTCTACAACCTCACACACTACAGTACCAATTTTGCTATTATAATTTTAATACATTTGTTTTATTTGACACAATGGATAACTGATGGCACCAAGAAAGTATATCCATTTTTGTTTACTCATTCGTTATTCATTCCATTCACAAATGTTTGTTAAATACCTAGTAAGGACCACAGAATGATTCTGTAAGGCATTGTCAAGTGCAATATAATCTGATATAGATAAGGGGTGAGTTCTAAATTATATTTAGGTTAACCTCACTCTTTAGTGTTTTTTGTTAAGAGACTTTCCAATGTATTTATGGCATATGTATGTATGTGTACACACACACACACACACACACCCATGCTTAACTCTGAGTTCTAAGTTTTCTCTTTACAGATCTAGCTATTACTCTCTTCAACATGATATTCTCACAATCAACATGTATTCTTTCTGGCATTACTTTATTACTTTATTCCAGGGCCCACTTTTCAATTTTGCCATGGAGACAATAGGATCACAAGGAGTTATGACCGTACTTTCATTAATCAGTCCCTCAATAAGTATTTAGTAAACATTTAATTCACCTAACTCCATACCATTGCTACAAAAACCAACCACAAGCTTCTTCACTTGGGCTACATGCCTCTCCTTTCTCTCCTGAAGTACATCCTTGACTCTTGGCCTGTGCAAAAATTAATTATCCTTGTCTTTGCTGGATTAACCTAAATTTGATTTGCCATAAGGTAACACTGGATTGGATTAAAGGAAATTTAAAGGCATAGGAGCTGCAATGATGCAAAGCTCCCTGGAAATGAAAGTGCTCAACCTCTTCAACTGAAGGCTGTCCCTTCAGTGACCACTGATTTTCCATGTCTACAGGTAAAAGTCCCCAAATCCAACATGCCCACCATGTATTGGACAGTTCTTTCTAAAACAGAAGTGCCTTGTCCTTGACCAACTAACAAGTGACAAAAATCTTATTCCATTTTGATAACATGCCAGAAAAACAGCTGAATAGTAATTTCCAGGTGCATTGAAAAATTTTATTCATATTCTTTACTTATGCAATGACTAAGACCCCCAAAGGGGATGATTGTCACTGGGAACCATGTGTCACCTTTGTCCCAAGCTATCTCTGCTCAGAATGTGAGGTGGAACTTTGATTATATTGTGGGATCATCAGTATATGGATTCTCAGTAAGGCTTTAAAACTTGACCCCCAATCTCTTTAGATATAAAGTCATATGGAGGTTGCCTAGAATGGCATCTAAATTCAAGTCCTACATTTATAAAGTTGGTGAATTGGGAAGAATTTTTTTTTCTTTAGGGCCCACCCATTTGTGGGGAGCGCTTATGCTGTCTACTGCCTTAGACTCTGCAGTAGCTGGAATGAACTCTTTGTAATTCTACAAGCTGGACATATTCTCTTAACTCTAGGCTTTTGCAACACAATGAACAGATTTCCTAAAAAGGCATTCTGGCTTCCCCACCGGATACTCCTTACTTGTTACTTCTGTTCCTCCTCGTGGTCCCCTACTGCCTAACCCCCTGAGCCTGGGTGAGGAGACCACCTCCGCGCTGCCATTGTGCCTTACATGTTGTCACTCCTACAGCAGCACCTTTTATATCATTGTGAAATGGAAATTGTGAACTTTTGTCTCCCCTGTCTCTTGATCTCAGGTATTTGGTCTCCACCATATTTCTTTATTTCCCGGTATAGAATCCACCACATAAAAAAACTGGTGTAAGTTGAATAAATAAAGAACTGCCATTCAATTTACCATGCCTCCACTCTATTCCCTGCTCTTCAGGGTTCTCAAAATACAGGCCACAGTTTAGGAACTAGTGCAGGTGGGACTCTCTGAGGCAGAAAGGACACGCTCTCCCATCTGAACGGGTTGTGTTGTTCTCTCCGAGGGGCGGAAACTCCATGTTCCCTGTGTTCTTAAGCTTCCTCCAGGTTAATTGCCAGAACTTAACCCAATGCCTTTTGCTCACAGAGTGATTGTGGTGTTTAAAATAGTAAATAAATTACCAGAATCATGAAAATCCCTCATATCTCCACTGTAGTTTTTTTTTTAATCAGTTCAGGGTGTTCTGAAATAAAATCATACTTTTTCTATGAGAACCAATATCTCAGTGCATTTGATAACCACAGGCTGATAACATGATGGAATCTGAACACTGGCTATTGAGCCATGAAACAGAAGCTCAGTAATCAGTCTTCATCTTTTCTTTCCTTCTAAAGGTGGAAGGAAGAGCACAGCTGTGCTTTTCTGGGGAAAGTGAGGTAACTCTCAGTCACCTTTCGGTTCCTCTCACCAACACGGAAATGAGAAGTCAGAGCTGAGCCAGTCCTGAAGCCCATAGGTCTCACCAAAGAAATGTGCTCCATGTGGCATGTCTGGATGGTCTGGAAATGGGATGAGAAGGCAGGCAAAAGGGTTGTGTCCTCATCAATCTCCCCAGTATAGGAACCAGCAAAGGGAATATGAAATAGCACAATAATGCTGACATGGAATAGAGCTGTCTATAGATCAGGAAGGGATCAAGAGAGAGTCAGGGGACAATGAAGCTGAGTAAAAGGAATATGTACCCACTTTACAAGTTCAAGTATAACTTGTCATCTGTTGTCGAAGTTTATATACACCCCAAGAAAAGGCTTCAGGCAAAAGGCCTCTCACAAACTTGAAAGCTAATCAATAATTATTGACTGAATGAAGGAATAAGAGATCTATTTCAAGTACTTTTCCACAATTTTTTGGAAGCTGGGTTCACAACTCTCCTTGCATGTGGTATTTTATACACCAAATTAGCAGCTCGACCACTCCTAGAATTCTCTCTATACTTTCTCCACTTAGTCTATAGCTTGCCTCACTGATGCTGTCTTCTCACCTGTCAATCTGGTCTCAAATTGCACACAGAGTATTTCTTAAGGAAACACTTCACTGATGAAGTAGGGATTAGGGACAGGAAATTGTGGAAAATACAAAGAAAAATAGAGGAGACCAGAACACAGGAAAGAGCTTAAGGAAGCTCAAGAGAGCTGGTAAGAGTGTCGAGTGGACTACTGCAGCCTTCTCAGTATCAGATAAAATTCTGCAACGTATGTGTACTTTGAAGATAACAAGAAGGTTAGAGCATTTAAGTAATCTCTCTGCAGCTTGGGGAGGTCCCTCTGTGTCAGGCAGAGTTTCATCCCCAGGTTGGGGCAGTGAGACTCTGCAGCAGGGCCTGGAGCCTCCCTCTGGGGGAGAAACAGGACCACAGGTTCCAGTCCAGGGACATTCACAACTGGCAGGGTACCTGCGTCTGTTCATTCTCGCAAGCTGTCACACACTGTGAACACTAGTGACGTCCTTATTTCTGCCAGCTTGCATACCAAGTAACACATTCATTTTTGTTAGTTCAGAAAAGAATACTTCCTGTGCTAAATCATCAACTCTTAAAGTCATGTTTTCAGACTAGGGCAAGTCATGTGTTCATGAACAACTCCATGGGTTTAAATTAGAGATAGCTTGAAAACATACACAGCACACTGTTTATTCTGAAATCAAATTAGAATAATGAATAATATAACAATAATATAATAATTTTTCTTCCTGATTTCCAAGAAGATAAAGCCCTGGATGCTGCAAGTATAGCAAACAAAACTGGTTTCTGTCCAAACCAAGGGAATCAACACAATCCTCATTCCAAGCTGCCTTTCCTATATGACCTACCTTAATATTAATGTAATAACTCCCCTTGTATTATGGTTATAATTTATTATATGGTTATTATATTATTAATATATTGCTAATTATTAATATAATATACATACATTAGTTGAACACTAATGTATGACAGGCTTTGTATACCATCATTGTTTATTAAAAACTTGTATAATAAAAGAGCGACCAATGGATTGTGATACTAAAGAAATATTTCTTGAATAAATGATTTTATTTCTCAAAAGGGAAATTACTTTTTGTTGTATATGTTTTTCTACTATTATAAAATAATTTTATATAGTCATTTAAAGAATCCACAAAGTTCAGAAACACAAAATAATCTCTGCTGCTGCTGCTGCTAAGTCACGTCAGTTGTGTCCAACTCTGTGCGACCCCATAGACGGCAGCCCACCAGGCTCCCCCATCTCTGGGATTCTGTAGGCAAGAATACTGGAGTGGGTTGCCATTTCCTTCTCCAATGCATGAAAGTGAAAAGTGAAAGTGAAGTTGCTCAGTCATGTCCGACTCTTAGAGACCCCATGGACTGTAGCCTACCAGGCTCCTCCGTCCATGGGATTCTCCAGGCAAGAGTACTGAAGTGGGAAAATAATCTCTAGTGCCATCAATTAGTGAAAAATAAGATTAATTTTGGAGTATACAATATATGCTTCCAGCCTTTTCTATACTGATTACTGATTTATAAATTTTTCATAAGTAATTTTATACCTACCATAAATTAAATTATTCTTAACCAAAATTCCAAATTTATTATGATAAATATCTTTAGCTCATCTGGAAAGGGACTTGGAGTATAATGCAAATTCAATTGTTTCATATTTTTGGTGCATTAAAATTTTTATCAATAGAGAAACTCCTCATCATGACAATTTAGAAAAGAAAGAAGACTATCTCATTTTAGGGTAAAAAGAATTAAGTACATGCATATAGGTAGACTGAAAGTGACTAGTAAGTAGGATGAAATGTTACACTTTTTATGTAGCCAAACAGGTAAAATTCTTTTGCACTGTTTTAGCTAGCATGTGACACTTTTCCCTGGGTCAACAGTATCCTGTTTTCCAGTGAGTATGGGGCAGCACCATTTGCTATGACATGCAGAACTTCCCATGCCTTCCTTTACAGAGTTCACTCTAATCTCACTGGACAATTGAGGTAGCTACCAGTTAATTTCTCTCATCTGAAAGAATAATATAAAACTTTTCTTATCTCCCTACGTAGAAATAGCTTTAGCCAAGACTGAACTTAGGTTAAACTCCCAAAGTGTTAGGGAGCCTGAAGCTTTAGCTTTCTGGGTAGTCATTTTTCAATATGGGTGAAGCCTAGATACTTGGAGACTTCTCTGAGTGTTAAAGCTGCCAGTAATTTTAATTTGACCCTAGACTTTTATTGACATTTAGATGTTTAGAGAAAAGAAACTATCTATTAGTTTCTGAAGAAAAGAGAACCTCTGAAAAGGGGATAGGGAAATGAACTTTTTCCAGTTTATAAGCACACTCTCATTACATATAATTCACAGGAAGACTAAACTGTTTCTGGAATTACTTCTTGCTGCCTGATATAAGCAACAGATTTCATTGGTCTGGAGAAGCAACAGGTGATTTCTCAGCATTAATCCTATTTCAGATCAGCCCTGTCCTACTTTCACATTCACTTTCACTTATGTTAATAGGAAATGAAAGTTGCAGGAATACTTCTCAACCCTGGGTCATGTTTGCTGACATATCATTGTCAAGTCATATGGCAAAACATAAACTTAATGTGGAGGGGACTACACAGGGCATAAGTACTAGATGTCTTCTGGTGCCACCAATATCACTACCAAACCTACCTGAGTGGTTGTACTAAATTTACTCAGGAACTATGTCTAAGAATTCTAGTAGCTCCATGTCTTAGTCTACATTTCCATTTATCAGTATTGTTAATTTAGGCCACTGTAATAGGTGTGTGCTACAATAGCCTAGTGATGTTAACTTGATTTATCTTATGATTTATGCTGTTAGATCTTTTTCAAATGTTATGATCATTTGGATACCTTCTTTTTGAATAGCTGAATTATCATTTTCAATTTTCTATTGAGTACCTATCTTTCTAGAAGTTACTTATATGTTTGTGTATGGTCATTTATTATTTATATATGTCTTCCCATATGCAGTTTACCTTTTTCTATTATTAAAGCATCTTTTATTAACAATATATCTTAATTTTCATATAGTCAAATTTGTTAACCTTTACAACTGCTTCACACATTTTATGCCCTAAAACTACCTTTCCTATCCTCAAATTTTCTGTCACCAGATGGTCAACACTGAAATCAGATCGATTATATTCTTTGCAGCCAAAGATGGAGAAGTTCTATACAATCAGCAAAAACAAGACCGGGAGCTGACTGTGGCTCAGATCATGAACTCTTTATTGCCAAATTCAGACTTAAACTGAAGAAAGTAGGGAAAACCACTAGATCATTCAGGTATGAACTAAATAAAATCCCTTATGATTATACAGTGGAAGTGAAAAATAGATTTAAGGAACTAGATCTGATAGACAGAGTGCCTGATGAACTATGGATGGAGGTTCATGACATTGTACAGGAGACAGGGATCAAGGACATCCCCATGGAAAAGAAATGCAAAAAAGCAAAATGGCTGTTTCAGGAGGCCTTATAAATAGCTGCGAAAAGAAGAGAAGCAAGAAGCAAAGGAAAAAAGGAAAGATATTCCCATTTCAATGTAGAGTTCCAAAGAATAACAGGGAGAGATAAGAAAGCCTTCCTCAGTGATCAATGCAAAGAAATAGAGGAAAACAACAGAATGGGAAAGACTAGAGATCTCTTCAAGAAAATTAGAGATACCAAGGGAACATTTCATGCAAAGATGGGTGCAATAAAGGACAGAAATGGTATGGACCTAACAGAAGCAGAGATATTAAGAAGAGGTGGCAAGAATACACAGAAGAACTGTACAAGAAAGATCTTCATGACCCAGATAATCACGATGGTGTGATCACTCACCTAGAGCCAGACATCCTGGAATGTGAAGTCAGGTGGGCCTTAGAAAGCATCATTATGAACAAAGCTAGTGGAGGTGATGGAATTCCAGTTGAGCTATTTCAAATCCTGAAAGATGATGCTGTGAAAGTGCTGCACTCAATATGCCAATAAATTTGGAAAACTGAGCAGTGGCCACAGGATTGGAAAGCATCAGTTTTCATTCCAATCCCTAAGAAAGGCAATGCCAAAGATTGCTCAAACTACTGCACAATTGCACTCATCTCACATGCTAGTAAAGTAATGCTCAAAATTCTGCAAGCCAGGCTTCAGCAATCCATGAACCGTGAACTTCCAGGTGTTCAAGCTGGTTTTACAAAAGGCAGAGGAACCAGAGATCAAATTGCCAAAATCTGCTGGATCATTGAAAAAGCAAGAGAGTTCCAGAAAAACATCTATTTCTGCTTTATTGACTATTCCAAAGCCTTTGTGTGGATCACAACAAACTGTGGGAAATTCTGAAAGAGACGGGCATACCAGACCACCTGATCTGCCTCTTGAGAAACCTGTATGCAGGTCAGGAAGCAACAGTTAGAACTGGACATGGAACAACACACTGGTTCCAAATAGGAAAAGGAGTATGTCTAGGCTGCATATTGTCACCCTGCTTATTTAACTTATATGCAGAGTACATCATGAGCAACGCTGAGTTGGAAGAAGCACAAGCTGGAATCAAGATTGCCGGGAGAAATATCAATAACCTCAGATATGCAGATGACACCACCTTTATGGCAGAAAGTGAAGAGGAACTAAAAAGCCCCTTGATGAAAGTGAAAGAGGAGAGTGAAAAAGTTGGCTTAAAGCTCAACATTCAGAAAACTAAGATCATGACATCTGGTCCCATCAGTTCATGGGAAATAGATGGGGAAACAGTGTCAGACTTTATTTTGGGGGGCTCCAAAATCACTGCAGATGGTGATTGTAGCCATGAAATTAAAGGACGCTTACTCCTTGGAAGGAAAGTTATGACCAACCTAGATAGAATATTAAAAAGCAGAGATATTACTTTGCCAACAAAAGTCCATCTAGTGAAGGCTATGGTTTTTCCAATAGTCATGTATGGATGTGACAGTTGGACTGTGAAGAAAGCTGAGTGCTGAAAAATTGATGCTTTTGAACTGTGGTGCTGGAGAAGACTCTTGAGAGTCCCTTGGACTGCAAGCAAATCCAACCAGTCCATCCTAAAGGAGGCCAGTCCTGGGTATTAATTGGAAGGACTGATGCTGAAGCTGAAACTCAAATACTTTGGCCACCTCATGCGAAGAGTTGACTCACTGGAAAAGACCCTGATGCTGGGAGGGATTGGGGGCAGGAGGTGAAGGGGATGAAAGAGGATGAGATGGCTGGATGGCATCACTGACTCAATGGACATGAATTTGTGTGAACTCCAGGAGTTGGTGATGGACAGGGAGGCCTGGCGTGCTGTGATTCAGGGGGTCACAAAGAGTCAGACACAACTGACAGACTGAACTGAACTGAACTGAACTGATCCTCAAATACTTGAAATTATTCTTCCATATTATTTTCTAGAGACTATTTTTTTCTCTTTTAAATTGAATTCTATAATCTTTCTGGAATAACTTTTTGTGTATGGTATGACATGGAAGTCATTTTCTCATTTTGCTTTGTGGATATTCATTGGCCTAGGACCATTCATTTAAAAATCATCATTTCTGCCAGTTTTAAATGATTACTAGCGGTCCTCAAGCTGTCAGTTGAGGCATAAGCCTGAGATAATATTTTAAATGAGAATCCACCATAGCATTAGCATTACAATATGTTCTGTCCACACTTGCTCTTTTTTATTCCCGCTGATTCTAATCTTTGCCATTTAGTAGTTTATTATTTAACTTTTTCTTCAACTAAATAGGAGGTAATTTTTCAGGTGAAGATTAGTTTTATTCATATTTATGTTATATTACTATTTATTTGTATAAATTGCTAGATGGAAATTTGGAGACATAGAAAGGGATGAAGAGCAAAGAAAGGAATTCTATTGAGTTCTATTAAGTTCTATTGAATATCTATTGAATATCCATAGAACACTGTAGCCAACATACAAAGGGTATATTTTAAAGTACACAAGAATATTTAGGCTGACTTATTTCTTAGCTTCTGACTCTTTTTCCTCATTAACTATGGGGATAATAAGTATCCCATATCTGAAGTATTGTTATGAGCCTTAAACTATACATTGATAGAAAGAGCATTGGCTTCAAAGTCAGACAGATCTAGATGGCTTCAAATTCACGTCCACATTCACGTTTACTAGTCTTGGACTTCTGACATTCACAGTCTCTGAGAGCCTCAGGTTTTATCATCTGTAAAATGGGGATAAATCTAGTACTTTGCTTTTATTTCTGCATTTACTCTTTCTAATACTAATACCAAATGCATGGAACAAAGGTTGGTGTATTGCCAGGGTCCAGCCTCAGCAGGATCCAGGGGTACCCTCAGGATGAACAGCGTCGGCGAGAGAGAGAGAGAGAGGGAGGGAGAGAGACACCAGACTGGGGTGTGCAGCAGGGTCTGGCCTTGCTTTATTTTTCACTGTAGCCTTTATACCCTAAGTTAGTACACTTTTTAAGGGGAGGTGAAAGATAAGCATACAGATTTAGTTTAACATTACGTCAGTTTGCCCTTTACGAGACCAGGATGTTTTTTGCATATTTTTTTGTTTATGAGAGTCTTTTTCCATAGTAGATTTCAGTACATCATCTTCTGGCCTTGGGGCCCATTGGCATTTTATGACCTGCTAACTGCTACTGCTAAGTCACTTCAGTCGTGTCCGACTGTGTGACCCCATCCCTGGGATTCTCCAGGCAAGAACACTGGAGTGGGTTGCCATTTCCTTCTCCAATGCATAAAAGTGAAACGTGAAAGTGAAGTCGCTCAGCCACGCCCACTCTTCTTGACCCCATGGACTGCAGCCTACCAGGCTCCTCTGTCCATGGGATTTTCCAGGCACGAGTACTGGAGTGGGGTGCCATTGCCTTCTCCATTTTATGACCTAGGCGAATACAAAGCTGTTTTCCGTAGGCTATTTTTTATTGTTCTATTTTGCCTTAAGCTTAGCAGAAAACAGAAACGTTGCAGTCTCATGTTACAGCAGGTTGCAACGTAGTAGAAAATACAATCCTGTTAACACAAAGGTCAGTTTTTTTGCAGAAGTTCTCAGCTAAATTTATCTAAAAAGTTTACCACACAAAGACTCTGGCTCCTGTGAGGCAGCCTCTGCTTAGCACTCTTGATTAAAATTAACAATTATCTTATTGTTTCCACACTAAGGCTAAACTCTTATTTTTCTAAATCTTTAATTATATTAACAATAGTTTCCACTGCACGACTTCAGCACATTAAGAGCAAAAACACAGCAAGCAAACGTTGATCCAATAACCATGTTTAGAATATTTTTTTGTGTTCTCTAATAGGGCTTCCTCACCCCCCGAAGGGCTCTGTGCCTATTAGGCCTTTTGTGTGATCAGGTTCTTTATGCCGTTCATGATTAAAGTGTTGTGAGCAGTCATGTGCATTAGTACGCATTTGCCAAGCAGGCTAGAATGCCAGTAAAGGGGTCTAGATTGAAACACTCCTTCCATCCTGGATAATCTTATAGGATACCACTGTCCAGGGGACATATTGATTAAAGCTCTAATTTGATTCTGTTTGGAAAGAGATCGGGGAAGGCCTTCTACCCGTGTCACAGAAATTAGGAAGTAGTCTAATATAGCAAGCATCAGAAAGACAGATATCATCTTTAAGGTGAGCGCCAGGGCAGCTTTTTGAAATCCCTGAAGTCCTGATCTGCCTTGCTTGTCAGGTCTTCTTCTCATGACCTTGTCTTGGGTGGGATCTCATGTGCTTTCTCCTGGCAGTGTATAGTATGGATTTGATTACATTTAGGTGTCAGTGTTTTTCAATCATTGGTTGTTATATCAAAAGTGTTTGTGTATCATCTGTGTGCTGAGAATTTTGCTAGGTACTTCCAAAGACAGAGAAGAGAAATTTCTCTTCCCAGGTGCCACAATCAGATTAATAAGTGGGACCTTGGTAGCATGAAAAGGGTAATGAAACCACTCAAAGAATTGAACTCAAACTCAGAAAATGGGTAGAACATTGAGAGAAGATTATATGAATCAACACAGAGCAGTATACAGAAGTATCAGTTACTTGAAGGAGAAAAAGGATTACGTGAGAAGTAAGTTATAGAACCCTTCCTCCCTCCCTCCCTTCCTCCCTCTGCTCTTTTCTATTCCTGGCAAAACCCTAACAGGGGAACAAGAGATTTCTCAAACTTACTTGGCCATGAAATATTTTTATCAAGGAGCATTCCAGAGGCTCACTGTTCAGTAGAATGACCTTTGGGGAATCTTGGCTTAGACCTCCTGATGTAGAGCACAGAGGCCTTTAAACAGCTGGAAGGCCATGAAAAGAATAAGTCAAAGTCCCAAGGAAGTCCTCAATCAAAAGAGCCCGAGGGAAAGAAAGTGAAAGTGAAAGTCACTCAGTTGTGTCTGACTCTTCATGACCCCATGGACTATACAGTCCGTGGAATTCCACAGGCCAGAATACTGGAGTGGGTAACTTTTTCCTTCTCCAGGGGATCTTCCCAACCCTGGGATCGAACCCAGGTCTCCTGCATTGCGGGCAGATTCTTTACCAGCTGAGCCACAAGGGAAGCCCCAAAGGGCCCAAGGACTACTGCAAACTCAAGCTGCCTAAATATTATATGTAATAGGTAATAATGTGTAAAGAGTTTGGCCTAGGAAGAAATTGATAAAGAAGAAATATTATTATTATTGTTCACTTGGCAACAACAGAGGTATTAAGTGAGTTGGTTGATAACATGGGTTCTGGAGAAAGACTTTTGGGGTTCAATCATACTTACTACCTTGTGATTTTAACACATTATAAATCTCTCTAATATTGTGGTAAAAGTAAATAATATTGTGGTAAAAATGTTGTGGTATAAGACTAAGAGGGGATAATATATGTAAAGAAGTTGTCACTAGGTATGAATCAAGTGTGCAAACAATGGAATCTAACCTCATTTTTTATTACTTATTAAGCACTAAGCACCAGTACTAGGGTTAGGTATGGAGAATTAAAAATGTATGACATAGTCGTTCCTCCGGAGAACTTACAGTCCTCACTCACTAAACATGAGTAACCAGCTACAGTGTGACTGAATCTAATTGGACCTAGAAAATTGTTATATTAGGTTTTTTCATCCTAATACTTTTCAAACTGTCTCCAAACAAGAAATAAACAGCATTATTTTAATTGACCCAATGGATCTTTCTCTCATTTTTCTTTTCAGCAGTCTCTAAGATGTTTTCTAATTATAAAATGTGAAGATTCCAGTTGAGAAATCATGTCACACTCTCTCACTAGCACAGCTCTTGCAGTCCCTTTGTAGCCTTAGATTATACTTTCAGTTTCAGGGCTGTCTATTTCTTTGCAGACTTTGCCCGACAGTTTTGCTTTCTTATCATTGGGTGTCTGAGGAAAATCTGGGAAGTCCCAGGAGATTGGAGGGATAAAATAAAGCCCAAATTGCCAGTGAAAGAGAAAAGTGAAACCAGCACAGCTAAACTCAGAAGAAAAACGAAGAGGACAAGCTCTTCTAACCTTCTAGCTGAGGCAGCTTTCTGCTCACCTCTACAGAATCTCTCCACTGGGTAAGACTGAGGCTGGTGGGAAGAGATTTACAGGAGGCAGCTACTTTCTCTAAAGAAATTATACCGAGACAGGCTGAGCAGAGCCTGATCTGTCGTGACTTCATACGAAAGTCTGATGTTGGGCAGCAGGGTGTCCTCTAAGTGCCCACTGCTGAGCTCTGTGGTGAATTAGGTTCCAGCAGAGGCAGAGTCTAAACTGAGAGCCGGGGATGCTTCAAGATTCTTTCTTGATACTTTATTAAAGTGTCTTTCTCTTTGATAAAACCCACTAACTAAAGCTCAGAGTTCACTTCTGTCTTTATTGGAAACTTTCCAAGTGCTAGAACTTGGGGTCTACAAAAAAAGGCTACAGGTTATTGTAATTGGGAGCTTACAAAATCTTTGTGCAGCCACTTTTTCTGGTCAGTAACTGATTGATTCTCATTTTATAAAAGTGCTATGTCTCATGTTAAAAACCAGACAATCTTCTTGCCAGCAGTCCTGGGGGGCCACTGTTGTAAGAGGAAATGAGTACAGTACTATCACATAAAAAAAAAAAAAAAAAAAAAAAAGCTTTTTTTTTTCGCCATCCCTAGAGAATTGGGAATCCAGATAGGTGGCAAGACTAGCATCATATAAGATTCCAGTCTTCAGCCAGAAGTCAGAGGTAATCAACTATAATAGAAGCAATCATGCTTTCTTATAGGATAAAAATAAAAACCAGCATCCCTTAGTCTGTCTTTGTTGGTATCTCAAAAAGTTAATAAAATTTTATCATGATCACTTTCAGTTACAGGGATTGAGACATTGAAGTTAACAAGGTAAGTAGGGCATTACTAAAAGAAAACTTCAACTTCTCTCAATGCTATAAAATTATCAAAGCATCAAGTCCTGGTTAAAGAGGTCAAAATCGTGCAAATAAATACTTTATATAGAACAGAGTTCAGAGAGGAAACATGATCATTTATAAGATCATGTTTCATAAGAGTAGCTTCATTACCTGAGGTAATTAAAAGCAATATACCAGTTGATATATGCAGAGATAATAAAGAATCAATCTTCAAACACAAGGAGGTCAAAATCTGGTAACATAATTGAGTGAAATATAGAGTGTTAACAAAAATTTCGGAAACGATGACCTGATTAGAATGAAGAGGTGTTTTATTGAAGGTTTATTAGGACTGCAGCCTGGGAGATGAGTTCAAGAAACACTTAAAAACTTGTGTTCCTCTTGACAACAAAACAGAAAAAGTTTCTAAAGGTCAAAACTAAGATCAGTTATTTACAATTCTGTGTTAAGGATTATAATTAAGGCAAAAAGTCAGGACCTGAATTGGTTGCAGAATTGATTTTAAATTGGTTTAAATTCCTGAAATGGTTTTAAAGTTCCACAGGGTGGGGGGAGGAGGGAGCCCTGAACCATAAAGTTGCAGGTAGCAATGTTGTCCCAAATACAGCTGACGGTGTGCTTAGGTGTGATACAGGTCAGAGCCAATTCAAGCTTTCCATGGCGCCGGGATGCGTCTTAGACTAAATTCTTAATGGCACTCAACTCTCGTTTTGTATGTCTGAACTATGATCACTCCACTGTAATTTCAATTTGTCATAAAGAGTGAGATTCAGATTAGAGGGATCAGTCTTGGGTGAAAACACATGAATTCAGATGCAGATTAACAGTTAAGAACCAGTGAGTCTCTAAACAGGGTGGGCTGTGGCAGCTCAGGATTGCCTCTCCATGAGAGGAGGAAGCCACTGGGGACCCTGAGTCTCAGTCTGATCCAGAGCTTGCCCAGGAACAGACTTGGGAGAAACCAGGTCCAAGACTGGGTTAGGATGGCATGTGTTTCACATTATATAAATGTTTGACATAATATTCCCCAGATGCAGGCTGCCTTTTATATATGCCTGAGGTGAGACAGCTCAGGGTGTCCTGTCCAAAGATCAAAATTTGAAGGTGAAAATCTTTGAAAGGAAATTTTGTAATGAAGTCAGAAGATGTGAGACACAAGGAAAAAAATCTCCATGTTATGGAAATGTGATACAAGCTGAGCCAGTGGAAATGCAGTCTGGTATACCCTTCTTCTGGAAAAGAATTTGGCAATAAGCAACAAAAAAGTATATACTCTTACCTTTTGACAGAGCAACCTCATTCCCAGAAATCTGTTCTGAAGAAACAGCTGCAACAATATGAAAGCAGGGTTATTCATTGCAGCACTATAATTGAAAAACACTAAAAGCATTCTAAGTGCCCACACATAGGAGTGGTTAAGTAAACTATGGTATATACATTTAATGGAGTAGGCTTCTCTAGTGGCTCAGAAGGTAAAGCATCTGCCTGCAATGCGGGAGACCTGGGTTCAATTCCTGGGTCAGGAAGATCCCCTGGAGAAAGAAATGGCAACCCACTCCAGTACCCTTGCCTGGAAAATCCCATGGACAGAGAAGCTGGCAGGCTACAGTCCATGGGGTCGCAAAGAGTCGGACACGACTGAGAGACTTCACTTTCTTTCACCTTCACCTTTTTGGAAAGCTTTGACTCTGAGAACTACATAATATTTCACATACTCAAAAAATAGTCATATACTACAATTAACCAAGATGTGAAATAAGTGAAAATGTTAGTCACTCAGTCATGTGCGACTATTTGCAACCTTATGAACTGTAGCTTGCCAGACTCCTCTGTCCATGGAATACTCCAAACAAGAATAGTGGAGTGGGTAACCATTTCTTTCTCTGGGAGATCTTCTCAACCCAGGGACTGAACCCAGGTCTCTCCCGCGGCAGGCGAATTCTGAGCTACCCCAGAAGCCCAACCAAGATGTGGGGGAGTCCTGAATGAAGCACAAATAGGAACAAATGAAACTGACTGTGTTACAAATGAATAAACTACCAGCTCAAGAGGATGAGGAAGGAAAGAACTAATCTAAGAACTTCAGAATACAGTACTTTAGCTATATATATTAGGTTAGAGACAAAAATAACTATATTAATAATGCACTTTAATTAGTAAATCTATTTATCACCAAGATATAGATTACCAATTTTGAAATGATTTTATACGTATACTAGGACTGAGTACATAAGCAAATTTATGATAATAATAGTTGTGGCTTACATAGTCAGAGTATGGAGTTGAAAGGTAAAGACTGAGTAATTCCTGTTGTGTTAACTGCAATAAGAAACATGAGCAGTATATAACACAGGGAGTCCAGCCTGGCACACAGTGAGAACCTAGAGAGGTGGGATGGTGGGGTGAGAGAGAGGCTCAAGAGGGAGGGGAGATATATATATATATATATATACTTATGAATGATTCATGCTGTTATATGGCAGAAAACAACACAACATTGTAAAGCAATTATCCTCCAAATAAAAACATCAGCAGGAAATTAAGGTTGTATACAGAAATAAATAAATATAGATGTATCTACATGTGCTAGTATTCATATATGCATTTCTTTATTTGGTCCACTGAGGGGACCTAGAAGTAAGGTACACACCTAATGTTATATCCTGGCACCAAAGTTCTGTTATCCAAAGAAAAGAATCAGGTTCCTGGAAGAAATGGCCAAATCTAGAGCTGATTCAGGCAAAGAACAAGATGGACCAGGAATACCTTGTGGTGCTACAAAGTAAAAAAGTGTTTAGAATATGACGTAAGTGTAGCCAAACCACCCAGGAGCCAGGCTGAAGAAGCTCTCAAAGAACAAATCTGGGGCAAATTAAGCAATAAGTAAATAACAATTTGTTTGTTGTTGTTCAGTCACTAAGTTGTGTCTGACTTTTTGTGATCCCGTGGACTATAGCCCACCAAGTTCCTCTGTCCATGGGATTATCCAGGCAAGAATACTGGAGTAGGTTACCATTTCCTTCTCCCAGATCTTCCCAACCCAGGATTCGAACCTGCCTTTCCTGCTTGGCAGGTGGATTCTTTACCACTGAGAGACAAGGGAATGATAGTAAAGTACTAAACCCTCCAGAATAAAATAAATAAATATCTATGAGTCTACACTGATACAAATAAATAATTAAATGAGGGGAAAAAAATAGAGGACTGCTCTTGTTTGAAGTAGAACCTCAGCTAATGTTGAAGGAATGAAGTACAAAAGACCTACAGTCAAGCACCACAGTAATAACTGTTGCAAACAAGAATCATCATTAGTGGATGTTAAAGTCAGCACTGAAAAAACAATATGAAACTTTGAGGAGAATATATCTGCAGTCTCAAAAATATCTGCCCCAGTGTTAACTTTTGTACTTACAAGGAAGTAATTGTGACTTTACAGTGGAGAAATCTGGCAGACAACACCTAAAGTAAGTGAGCAAAGTTAACATCACAGCACCAGAGTATGTTCTATAGACATCACACAACCTTTGATACGATACACTGAGACTGGCAGAACATCACAACCACGGCATACTTGCCAAAAAAAGAAAAAATATAAACTCAATCTAATTATTAGGAACCATAAGAAAAACCCAAACAGAGAGATATTTTGCAAAATGACAGGCCAATACTCTTCTAAAATGATAGTGTCATGAAAGACAAAATAAAGATGAAGAACGGCCAGTGATGAGAGAAGACTAAAGGTAATGCGTGAATGGACAAAGGATCCTGAATTGCATCCTGGGTCAGAAAAGGACACTAGGAACAAAGGGAAAGCTAGGAGAAAAACAACTGGGACAAAAGGAAAACTGATGACGTGGGGGAAATTGTGTAGCTTAGTTAACAGTGTTGTTTTAATATGAAAGTCCTGTTTCAATTATTGTCTATGGTTACATAAGATATTAATAATAGGGTAGCTGGGGAAATGGCATATGGAAGTTTTCTGTTTCCAATGTATGATTTTGTGTAAGGGTAAGCTCCTTCAAAATAAAGTTATTTTTAAAGAGAACCAGTGGGCTAGTCTATGGGACAAGCTTAAAGAGGCCATGGGGCTTTTTAAAACACACAAGGAACAAAGTTCAAAAAGAAAACCAAATTTTGGTCCTAACTGTAAAGTTCTCACTCAGCTCACTGACTAAATGTTGGTTTCCATGCCATCTCTTCCCTTGAAGATCAGGAGACACCCTGGACATGGCCTCAGAGATCCACATGCCAGCCCCAGAGTGCCTCATTGAGAATGTCAATGGGCGACTGGTGGTTAATCCAGTAACTGCGAAGATCCTGTCTGCCATCAGGGAGCCTGTTGTGGTGGTGGCTATCGTGGGCCTCTACCGCACAGGCAAGTCCTACCTGATGAACAAGCTGGCTGGGAAGAACAAGGGTGAGTGACACGGGCAGAGCCCAGCCAAGTCCCTTCTGTTCAACCACACTCCCAGCACGCAGCACAGTGATGTGAGGAGAGGAAGTGAGAGACCTGGGAGGAGTGGGTTTCTAACATTCATTCTGTGCTGGAGGACAAGAGTCGACTCTTTCTTCCCACTTTGCCTCAACTTCCTCTTTAATGTATAAACTTGCCTTCCTGAAAGGAGTACAGTAGTTATAGATGAAATTAGCATAGTTAATAATAAGAAATTTACTAAAATGTATGTGGATTAACATCAAGCTTATAATGATCTCTAAGGTAATACAAATATTTCAGTTTCTACTGAATGTTCTAAATTCTTTTTCTCACAATTAAGATCAATATTGATTATGCTTTCATTTATTTTTTTAAACCTTGATTTTATTAACTAAACTCTCAATTTCCAGATCTAATCCATCTGCTATTAAAAATCCACCCTCTCTTTTCCCCACACCCTCTTGCAGGCTTCTCTCTGGGCTCCACGGTGCAGTCACATACAAAGGGCATCTGGATGTGGTGTATGCCTCATCCCGAGAAGCCAGACCATGCTCTGGTTCTGCTTGATACTGAGGGCCTGGGGGATGTGGAGAAGGTAAAGAAACAAATCTTCTAATCCTGTTTATGTCAAATCAGTAGCCCTTCTTGCACTGTGACTTCCCACCCTTTGAATTGTGCTTCAAATATATACTATTAATGTATTATATTTTTATCTTATTTTATTAACTTGTTTGTGCTCAAGATTTGACCTCAAATACAATTTGAAGCAATCCAAAGTGAGCTTTATGTGAGAGCACTAAGCACTAAGTATGAGAATAATGGGCTAATTTAAGAATTGTTGCATATCTTGGCCACACATATAAGCATTGAGAGTGGTCAGTAAGACCCACTGATATTTTTTGTAACCCATAAAATAATGACTAATGACTTTTAAAGTCATTTTCCTTTCATATTGTAGGAAAACATTCTGATAAAGCTACTGAAGGTGTCTCTAAACCTAACTAGAAAATTTAAAAATATGTCTGACTAATCAGAGTGGGAATCCAGAAAGATGGTGGAAATAGTGTTATCCACAGCTGTACAGTTAGTGAGAGAAGCAGAGTATAAGACCTGATAACAGCAGCTTTGTTCATAAAGGATCATACATTACTACTCTTAGAAATCTTAGAAAACTCTTGTTAAAGGGGTACATTTTAACTACTGTTTTAAAAGTGCTTCATCATGTCATATCATGGGAACAGAAGATCATAATCTCAGTTCAGGAGATAGGTTTGAATTCTATTACCTGATCAAGTGCTTATTTGATTTACACGTTCATATGCAGTTATATAAAGTCTTATTTAAATTTCACTATACCATTGATTTTATGTTTTTAAAATCATGTACATATGGATAAAACTTTGCATAGGGAAATGATTAATGTGTCTCCAAATAGAGACAGCTGGGTTCAGAGTCTGTCCATCTGAACTGGAATCATGTGCTCTTAGTTACTTGGTGTGGCTTCTCCAATGACTTCTAGGGAGACAACCAGAATGACTCCTGGATCTTTGCCCTGGCGGTTCTCCTGAGCAGCACCTTTGTATACAACAGCATAGGAACCATCAATCAGCAGGCCATGGACCAACTACAGTATCCTTTTTGTGGACTAGACAACATGAAATCCGAAAAGAACAGCTTCACTTTGTCACCAGTTACAGTGGTGGTCCACTGCAGAAGAATTTGGGAGTCCCCTTCTTAATGAACCCCATTATGCTTATGCTCACCATCCCTGTTTACCTCAGTCACCACCAGAAGCCCAAGCCTTTCTGATCACACATCATCCTCAGACACTTAGCTGCACAAGGTTCTGTATGCCTCCCATCTGAGTTCATATTTTGGGGTCACAATCTCCTCAGGGGTTTCCTGTGTGTAACCTGAAGCTGACCCCAGTCCCTAGACAGCATGTGTGTGTGTGTGCACTAAGTCGATTCAGTCATGTCTGATTGTTTGTGACCCTATGGACTGTAAGCCCACGAGGTTCGTCTGTCAAAGGAATTCTCCAGGCAATAATTCTGGAGTGGATTGCCATGCCCTCCTCCAGAGGATCTTACTAACCCAGGGATCAAACCCATGTCTCTTGAGTCTTCTGCATTAGCAGGAGGATTCTTTACCACTGGTACCACCTGGGAAGCTCACCCAGCCAGTAAGGAGAGACAAAAGGAGATGGCAGATCGCTTGAGATTGGCAGGTGGCAGGTTTAATAAGCAAGGGAATTTACTTAGGTATCCTTTCTTACGTGACTGGAAGACTAACATGTTTCCACATCCACCCACCAAATTTTAAAAGTCTTTTTAGATGCCTAAACTGTCCCGGTGAGTACACAGTCCAGATGGTCTTAGCACCACATTACTATCTCAAGGAGGCTGTGTCCTTGTGCAGCTTCCAGCATGGGGAAGGCAAGTGCAGTGCACATTCCAAAGATGGAAAAGAGGGTGAGCGTACTTCCATTGCCTGGGTCCACCTCAGGGGACAAAACTTCAGTCATATTTGATGACTTTCCCCTACAATATCCATTGCCAAACCCTTGGTATCTTCTAAAACTCATGTTTTCATTCAGCTTCTTCTTGGCCTTTAAGTATGGTAGCTCTTTGATTCTTGGGCTTCTGTTCTTCTTTTCTTAGTCGCTAGTCCATCTCATCCAGCCTTGGACTTTTACTAGCACCATGTCAGTTACCGTAACATTTGCATGAGCAATCATGACCACACTCTCAGGTACAAAATTGTGTATCTAGTTGATTACAAGTCTCCATTTAGATGTGTAAGAAACATCTCAAACTTAACATGCAAAAACAACACAAAAGTCTTAAATATTTAAGTGACTATAATGAATTGAATAATATCATGCTTCTGACACTATTAAAGTAGAAATATATGGGGGATTCTTTTTTTAAAAAATTAACGTATTTTAATTGGAGGATAATTACTTTACAGTGTTGTGATGGTTTTTGCCATACATTGACATTAATCAGCCACAGTTACACATGTGTTCCCCTATTCTGAACCTCCCCTCCCTCCTCTCACCCCACCCCACCCCTCTGGGTTATCCCAGAGCACCAGCTTTGGTTGTCCTGTCTCATGCATTGAATTGCACTGGCCATCTATTTTACCTATGGTAACATACACGTTTCAATGCTATTCTCTCAAATCATCCCACCCTGGCCTTCTCCCACAGACTCCAAAAGTCTGTTCTTTACATCTGTTTCTCTTTTGCTGCCCTCCATATAGGATCATCATTACTGTCTTTCTAAATTCCATATATATGCATTAATATACAGTATCTGTGTTTCTCTTTCTGACTACTTCATTCTGTATAATAGGCTCCAGTTTTATTCACCTCATTAGAACTGACTTGAATGTGTTCCTTTTTATAGCTGAGTAATATTCCATTGAGTATATGTACCACAGCTTCCTTATCCATTCATCTGCCAATGAACATCTAGGTTGCTTCCATGTCCTAATTATTGTAAATAGTGCTGCAATGAACATTGGGGTACATGTGTCTCTTTCAATTTGGGTTTCTTTGGGGTGTATGCTCAGCAGTGAGATCTCTGGGTCATATGGCACTTCTATTCCCAGTTTTTTAAGGAAACTCCACACTGTTCTCCATAGTGGCTGTACCAGCTTGCATTCCCACCAACAGTGTAAAAGGGTTCCCTTTTCTCCACACCCTCTCTAGCATTTGTTATTTGTAGACATTTTGATGATGGCCATTCTGACTGGCATGAGATGATACGTCATTTTGGTTTTGATTTGCATTTATCTAATAATGAGTGATGTAAAACATCTTTTCATGTGTTTATTAACCATCTGTATCTCTTCTTTGGAGAAATCTCTGCTTAATTCTTTGGCCCACTT
The DNA here is from genome assembly GCF_019320065.1 of Cervus canadensis. Lineage (NCBI taxonomy): Eukaryota > Metazoa > Chordata > Mammalia > Artiodactyla > Cervidae > Cervus > Cervus canadensis. Next base: position 51,621,152 of record NC_057387.1, read on the forward strand.
TTTGATTGGGTTGTTTGCTTTTTTGGTATTGAGCTGCATGAGCTTCTTGAATATTTTGGAGATTAATTTTTTGTCAGTTTCATTTGCTATTATTTTCTCCCATTCTGAAGGCTGTCTTTTCAGCTTGCCTATAGTTTCCTTCATTGTACAAAAGCTTTTAAGTTTAATGAAGTCCCATTTGTTTATTTTGGGTTTTATTTCCATTACTCTGGGAGGTGGGTAACAGAGGATCTTGCTGTGATTTATGTCATCGAGTGTTCTGCCTATGTTTTCCTTTAGAGTTTTATAGTTTCTGGTCTTACACTTATATCTTTAACCCATTTCAAGTTTATTTTTGTGTATGGTGTTAGAAAGTGTTCTAGTTTCAGTCTTTTACATGTGGTTGACCAGTTTTCCCAGCACTTAAAGAGACTGTCTTTTCTTCATTGAATATTTTCGCCTCCTTTGTCAAAGATAAGCTGTCCATATGTGTGTGGGATTATCTCTGGAAAAGTCTTAAATTTTTGACCAGAAGCACTCTTTCAACATCACAGTAAATTTCCATGGCACTCATAGAGATTTTTGGATCAAAAGCTTAGTATTCATCCTAGGCAATTATTTTCTTTATTTCCTACAAACTATTACTCACAGTCTGATCAGCTCTCCTGCCATAGGTATTTGCCCAGGCTGGCTAATTCCCACCACTTCTTCAATGGTAATTTCAGTTTAAGCTTCCATCTTCTTGCCTCTGGGTTATCTTCTAAACTGCCTAACCTTCTCTTTCTCTTCTCTCTTGCCTCTCATAGGCAAAACACCTGCCAGTTTTTGTTTTAAAAACAAACATCAGGTCATATTCCCCTCTCAATTTAAAGCTTCTCAGTGCCTTCCCATTAAATTTAGATTAAAATTCAAACACTTTCTATGGCCTACAGTGCCTACCTAGTCTGAACCCTAGCTATTTCAGAACTTCTACCCAAGCCACGCTGGCCTCCCTGCTATATGTTAGACACACTCAATGGTTTCCCGTCTGAGGTTTTGCAGGAGCTATTTCCTCTGCCAGGAAGGTTTCTCCGGTGGATTAGTACATGACAGCTTCTCTCAGTTCATTTAGATTTCTGCACAATGATCACCTCAGAATGAACTTACCTGAACCGCCACATAAACCAGCACTATGCACAGTTATTCTCTAAAGTTTAGCTGAGGTTCATTTTTCTTCAAGGCAACTATTTCAAAATCTCAGGTTTATTATATTTTTGTTTACTTGTTTATCATCTGTCCCCCTCACCAGAATGTGTGTGTGTGTGTGTGTGTGTGTGTGTGTGTGTGTGTGTGTTAGTCACTCAGTTGTGTCCGACTCTTTCCAACCCCATAGACTGTAGCCAGGCAGGCTCCTCTGGCCATGGAATTCTCCAGGCAAGAATACTGGAGTGGGTTGCCATTCCATTCTCCAGGGAATCTTCCTAACGCGGGGATTGTACCTGGGTCTCCTGCAATGCAGGCACCTTCTGAGCCACCAGGGAAGTCCTACTAGAATGTAGATGGTAGCATTTTCTGACTCATCACAATGTTATTTGTCCCTAGGACAATTCCTGGTTTAGAGTAATTGCTCAATAAATGTTTGTGGAATGAATGAATGAGCTAATTAAGAAAAATTATTTTAGATAAGCTTTGGGGAATAGTATAGCATAAAAGGTGCTACTCCTTTTCTGCAGTTTTCCTATGTTAGCATCCCAGCTATGTGACAGAGCTGACACATCGAATCAGGGCAAAATCCTCACCTGATAAACATGAGGTCCAAGACTCAGCCAACTTTGTAGGCTTTTTTCCAGACTTTGTGTGGACTCTGAGAGATTTCTCCCTGGAACTGGAAGCAGATGGACAGCCCATCACTGCTGATGAGTACCTGGAAAAGTCACTGAAGCTAAAACAAGGTTACTAGGACTCATGGTTGGGAAACAAAAAAAGAGAAAACAGTATCAGAATGACCATTTCAATGTAGATGCTGAAAATTATAATTTTATAACTTTGCTATCTTGGCTGTTCTATTAGAGGAAATGAAACGTTTCTTAGACAAATCAGTGCGATCTAATTTTAAGTTACTTCCTTCTTAGAGCAGGAAAGAAATTTCATTCCTCTACCCCTTTAATTATTGGGTCTGATCCATGATTAGTTAATTTTTACCTCTTTATATAGGATTTGTGCAAATTACAAAGTTGAAGGGTATATATCTGAAGTAGCCTGAAGTTGTAAAACCTCTGATTTTCTTTCCTCTAGGAGATGATAAAAAAACTAAAACTTTTAATGAACCTCGGTTATGTATCCGAAAGTTCTTCCCAGAGAAGAAGTGCTTCATCTTTGATCGCCCTGCTCATAGGAAGTACCTTATCCACCTGGAGCAGCTACAAGAGGAAGATCTGAACCCTGAATTCAGAGAACAAGCTGCAGACTTCTGCTTCTACATCCTCAGCCATTCCAAGGCCAAGACTCTCTCAGGCGGTATCACAGTCAATGGGCCTCGTGAGTCCCTCTTACTCTCTTTCCTTACCCAGACTCTCCTACTGCCCATTGTAGACAACAGAAGTGGGAGGCACGAGGATTACTTCTGACAAATACAGAGTCTAATGATGCCAAGGAAAACACACAACAAGGGTCACATTGTGAATTTTTACATATGGACTAAAACTATTTCTGGTATTATCTAATATTCACATGAGTCAGATGAACAAAGAGAAAGAACTAGAATCTAATCCTGGTGTAGTAACTTTCTCCACCAACTTCTCAACTCCCTTTTTATGAAATTTCCTTCCAGGAGAGGTATATTATTGACAAAGTCAGGAAAAGGCAAATATTCCATGTATGTGAGGCTTTGCCTCTCACCTTAACACAATTCTCTTGTTAATCAATGCAAAAATGTGTGGTTAGGCACTGATTAGGAGTGCCTGCCATGTACCAAGCACTGGGCGTAATCCTCATTCCAACATGATGGGAACAAAAGGTACTTAAACAATTTATGTAACCCTAATGATTAAACACTGGTAACTACAGGGAACTATAACTGAAAGGACCTTTGGGTGACTTCAAAGAGGTTAAAGTCTGAGCCCATGAAAAGATCTTGAGGAATGACAGGCAAAGAGGTAAAGATATGTAATTTATGTTTCATACAGTCCTTCAGAATGTTTTATAGATAATGTGCTGGAGAGATGTACATGAAGCAACAAGAAGATGAATGGTACTTGCAATATTTTTTAATAAATGGCGCCTATGTAGGCTAAGGTAGTGGCAATAGTGACTGTCAAAATTAACAGAATCCTCACATATTTTGAATGTCAAATCCATATGTTTTGATGATAGAAGGTATGTGGGTGTGTGGAAGAAATGATATGGCAATGTTAAGCTGACTCCAGGATTCTGAGCGTAACAACTACTTGAACAGATGTTATTTACTAAAAGAAATATATGGAGGAGGAATAGTTTTCCAGAATGGATGAAGTTGTTTAGATCTGGATTATTTAGTATTGATTTTCCTTCCTGCAAATGCAGGAGACATAAGAGACTTGAGTTCAACCCCTGGGTTGGGAAGATCCCCTGGTGGAGGAAATGGCAACCCACACCAGTATTCTTGCCTAGAGAATCCCATGGACAGAGGACCCTGGCAGGCTACAGTCCATAGGGTCACAAAGAGTCGGACATGACTGAAGTGACTTAGCACACAAGCCTATAAGTGCTATCATGTGATATTTGTCTTTCACTGTCTGATTATTTCATTTAGTATGATGATCTCTAGGTCCATTTATGTTGCTGCAAATCACATTGTTTCATTTTTATGGCTGAGTAACATTCCATTGTATATATGTACCATATTGTCTTTATCCATTCATTGTTGATGGACATTTGGTTGCTTCTGTGTCCTGACGGGCTTCCCTGGTGGCTCAGTGGTAAAGAATCCACCTGCTATGAGGGAGACCTAGGTTTGATCCCTGGGTCAGGAAGATTCCCCTGGAGGAGGGTACGGCAACCCACTCCAGTATTCATGTCTGGAGAATCCCATGGACAGAGGGGTCTTGTGGGCTACAATCCATAGGGTCGCAGAGTCAGACATGACTAAAGTGACTGAGCAAGTCCTTACTATTTTAGTGCTACTATTAATATTGGTGTGCATGCATCTTTTCATATAATAGTTTTTTCTGTATATATGCCCAAGATTAGGATTGCAGGGTTATAAGAGGACTCTATTTTTCATTTTTTAGGGAACCTCCATAATGTTCTCTATAGTGACTGCATCAATTTACATTCCCTTCAACAGTGTACAAGGGTCCCCTTTTCTTCACACCCTCTCCAGCATTTGGTATCTGTAGACCTTTGAACAATGGCATTCTGACCAGTATGAGGTGATAGCTTATTGGAGTAAAGAACTAGTACTTGTAGGGCCACAATCCACTCCAGTTTCCCAAGGCTGGGATTTACTGGTATGTAAGACTTTCAGTGTTAAAACCAGAATTCCCTGGCAAACTTGGATGAATTGATCACACTGCATGGAGCTCTGATGAAAGAATATCTAGGAAGACCCTCTTATTTAGGCCAGACCCAGAATTAGTGAGATGCATCTCATGTACACTTACATTTACATACACACGTGCTTGTGTACATTAAAATGTCTCCTTGACCTTTATATTACTTCGAATTGAGAAAGGAGGGGGAACTCATTAAAAAAAGAAAGGGAGATTCAGGAAGGCTAAGAAAAGATTAAGACTTACCATCTTGTCTGCAAAATACCCTTTCTCAAACCCATTCATTCCAATAGCTTCCATTTGGGCGAAGGAAGGAGGAGGAAAGGGAAGCTTCAAACTCTTCTGAACCTAGAGGGTAACAAAATATTCCATCACAGTTCTTCTTTAAAATTCTTAAAATTCCTGTTTGTAACACTTGAAAAGCATAAAAAGTGCACTATCAGTTGACTCAGAATGATTAAATTTGCATGCTCAGGACTAAACTAACACAGCTTGTTCCTCTGTCTCACCAACTCTTAGTCACTGTTTTTTAAATTCCCTTCATAGGTCTAGAGAGCCTGGTGCAGACCTATGTCAATGCCATCAGCAGTGGGGATCTGCCCTGCTTGGAGAATGCAGTCCTGGCCTTGGCCGAGACCGAGAACTTGGCTGCAGTGCAAAAGGCCATTGCCCACTATGACCAGCGGATGGGCCAAAAGCTGAAGTTGCCCACGGAAACCCTCCAGGAGCTGTTGGACCTGCACAGGGCCAGTGAGAAAGAGGCCATTGAAGTCTTCATGAAGAACTCTTTCAAGGATGTGGACCAAGTGTTTCAAAAAAAATTAGGGGTATGTTTGCTATTCTGGTTAGTGAGAGGATGAAAAATCTGGGCCTTTCTCTTTTTTGTTTTCAATTGGGAGATAATTGCTTTACAATATTGTATTGGTGTCTTCCACACAACAATGTGAATAAGCCTTTCTTGCTACAAGTAGTCCTCCCAGACCCAGGGATAGCAGCCCTCAGTTTTATGTACTCATTTGCACTCTTTACTAAAAGAATAGACTGTTCTTAGCCTTAGTCCTGGAGACTATGGTACCATGACTGACTATGGTTATTAAAAATATCCTCATCTATTAATCTCTACCCTATAGATGCCATATTTTAATCAAACAAGTAAGCTGTAAGACTGCATTTACATAAGATTATTTTAATTTATTTTTTTATTTAAAGTTAGTCAAAGACACAGTGCTTTCATATTCCATGCTAATAATATAGGAGGATTCGCTTCTTTGTGAAAACCTTAAAAACATATTGTGCTTAATGTAAAGCAACAATAAATATTCAGAAAGACAAGAAAGAGAAATCAATCATTAGAATGCTATTTGAGGACTTGAGTCTGAGTTCTTTAAAATTAAGGAAGGATTGTTGTATGACAAATTATCATTTGACAGATGACAATCCCTTCCCTGACTTGTAGGGTAGAATTTTACAAGTCATACCTTCCTGCTTTCAAAGGTTCTGATGAAACTAAATAGTGAAGGTCAGCAGACTATGGATGTCTTTCTAGACCAAAGAAACATGCAAGTTCTCTTCTATAATTGAATGCAGGTAAAAATGCTGTTCTGTAGGCTTTCTCCATACAGACATTAACTGCAGTACAATCTCCATTACCTTCATTAGCCTTATATTGAGAAAATATGCCAAAATACTATTATTTTAAACAATGTACCACTAATCATTGACCCTTTTGAGCACTTACAGAGAAGTCACTGGGCTTAACACTTTATACCACTGCATATAATCCTGACAGGGAATCTATAAGATAGATACAGTTTCCTGTGTTTTAACAAAGAAATCTCATTTCATGAAGGTTGAGTGTCACTAAGTCACAAATTGGTGGAACCAGAAACTTTCTGCAGGCCTGCCATACTGGACAATTGTGTGGTAAACTATTAGGGACTTAAAAAGAGAAGTTTCAAATGGAGCAGTGTTTATGATTTGAGAATCATTCTCTGAAGCTAAAAGAAAAAAAAAATGGGAAAAAAAGCTTCAGATAAGCACAAAGAGAAGTAGATGTATTTTTTAAACCAACACTCTATCTAACAATTTTCTAGACTCTCCCATCATGGTGAGGGGGAGTGTTATATTTATGTGCCACATTCTCTGCAGGAGAAGCATTTCCCAGTAATCCACCTTGGTTCACATCCTCATCATGGCTCAATGTACCATTTGTGCTATTTTTCGCCTCACAGGACGAGTTAGAAGCAAAGCGACATGACTTTTGTAGACAGAACATGAAAGCATCCTCAGATTACTGCATGGCTTTAATTCACGATATTTTTCATCCTCTATATGAAGATGTGAAGCAGGGAACATTTTCTAAACCAGGAGGTTATTATCTATTTATTAAGAAGATGAATGAGCTGAAGGATAAGTACCACCAGGTCCCCAGAAAGGGGGTACAGGTAAATTACCTACTGATCACCATTTCTGGGGCCTTGTTGATGTGACTCTTTCAAACTACAGTGGGAACAACAAAAATGCAATGGGTAAATGGTGCCTGTGGCTTTCATTGACTATTCACTGATTTACTCAATAGGAGAGATTACCATGAGATGAATAGCAGATTCATCCCATGGTAGTGTTTCTTGGAAGCACAGATGGGAGCCTCAAAAACTTTTGCAGAATTTATTCAATAATTTAGTCATTCAATCATACAAAAATTCTCTACTCAGGCCTAACTATATGTATATAACTGGGATTAGTGCAGTTTAACAACAAGCAAGTTCTTTCAAAGTATTCATCAGCAATCAACAAAGTATAGCTTACAGCAAATCTAATAATAATAGCAGTTCACCTATAGAGCTATTTTGTGTTAGAAAACAAATGGGCTTAACTCATTCAATCCTCACAAGAGCACTATGAAGTACATGATATCAATGTCCTCATTTTATAAATAAGAAAACTGAGGGAAGTAAAATAACTCACCTAAGATATACAGGCAATAAGTGGTACAGCTGAAATGGAAACTCTAATAGGAAATTCTGGGCTCGTAACTACGCTTCTGTGCCAGTATACTCAGGTTATATCAGTTAGAATTAGGTTTGGGCACATATTTTTTTTTTCCCCAATTATTTTTATTAGTTGGAGGCTAATTACTTTACAATATTGTAGTGGTTTTTGTCATACATTGACATGAATCAGCCATGGATTTACATGTGTTCCCCATCCTGATCCCCCCTCCCGCCTCCCCTCCCCATCCCATCCCTCTGGGTCTTCCCAGTGCACCAGCCCTGAGCACTTGTCTCATGCATCCAACCTGGGCTGGTGATCTGTTTCTCACTTGATAATATACATGTTTTAATGCTGTTCTCTCAGAACATCCCACCCTCGCCTTCTCCCATAGAGTCCAAAAGTCTGTTCTATACATCTGTGTCTCTTTTTCTGTTTTGCATATAGGGTTATCATTACCATCTTTCTAAATTCCATATATATGCATTAGTATACTGTATTGGTGTTTATCTTTCTGACTTACTTCACTCTGTATAATGGAGCCCATTTTATCCATCTCATTAGAACTGATTCAAATGTATTCTTTTTAATGGCTGAGCAATATTCCATTGTGTATATGTACCACAGCTTCCTTATCCATTCATCTGCTGATGGGCATCTAGGTTGCTTCTATGTCCTGGCTATTATAAACAGTGCTGCATTGAACATTGGGGTACACATGTCTCTTTCAGATCTAGTTTCCTTGGTGTATATGCCCAGGAGTGGGATTGCTGGGTCATATGGCAGTTCTATTTCCAGTTTTTTAAGGAATCTCCACACTGTTCTCCATAGTGGCTGTACTAGTTTGCATTCCCACCAACAGTGTAAGAGGGTTCCCTTTTCTCCACACCCTCTCCAGCATTTATAGCTTGTAGACTTTTGGATAGCAGCCATCCTGACTGACGTGTAATGGTACCTCATTGAGGTTTTGATTTGCATTTCTCTGATAATGAGTGATGTTGAGCATCTTTTCATGTGTTTGTTAGCCATCTGTATGTCTTCTTTGGAGAAATGTCTGTTTAGATCTTTGTGGGCACATATTACTTAAAAACAAAACAAGAGTGCCTTAAGAACACAGAAGTTTCTTTCTCTCTTATATACAAGAAGTAAGGCAGAGGGGTCCAGGCTGCTATGACAATTCCACAGTCATGCTTTCCCAGACTCTCCTATTCTGCTCCAGCACCTTAGCACCCAGCCTCCATCTTTAAGGTCAATTCATGGTGTAAGATGGCTGTTGGAGTTTCACCCCTTCCTTCCATATTACAGATGGGAAGAAAAGGGGAAAACAGAAGAGTAAAAGGTCTCTGGATCAACTCTCTTTAAGGTGATCTGCAAAAAGCCCAATATAATACCATTGCATAAGTGGTATTAGCCAAATTTTAATCTTATGGCCACCTCCAGCTACCAGGGAGGTTGTCTAAAAAAAATGCAGTATTTTATCATGGCCTATGATGTGCCCTGATTGGGAAAAAATAGGTTCTATTACTAAGAACGAAGGGGAGAAAAATATTAGGGTGACTCTAGAAGCTGCTATCACAGAGATAAAAATTGCCCTGAAGAAAAATAAAGTAGGGTACAGGTCCAGGAGAGGAAGGGAACATGGTCCTATTTTATATGTAGAATTTTAGAGAGGACCTCTCTGATGAGGTGCTGCTTCAACAGTTTTCAAGGAAGTCAGGAAGTAAGCCAAGTGAGCATCTAAAAGAAGATAATTTCAAACAACGAAAATCCCAGAAGGACGAATTGGTTTATGTCCAACAAATGTGGCAAGAGGGCAATGAGCAAAGAAAGAGGTGGCAGGAGGTAAGGTCGAGAGATGCTCAAGGCCAGAAGATAATCAGATAGTATCCTGGAGGGCCCTGAGAGTAGTTTCAGTTTTACTTGAAAAGAGCTGGAAAATCAGCAGAGGATTTGGTGCATCAGAGTGAAGTGATCTTTCTTAAAGTGATACAACGTTAGCTGCTCTCAGGAAATCAGACTGTAGGGGAGCAAGAGGAGAAGGAAGTAGGGAGACCAATTATGAATCTAATACCATGGTCCAGGCAAGAAGAGATACTATCCTGGACCAGTGTATTTGGGAGAAATAGGTTACAACTGATGGGCTCTTGTTGGTTTTATTTTGAAGCCAAAGCAAATACCATTAGCTGATGTAAAGAACAGCCATAAGGTTTGTAATCCATACTATTAGAAGATCAGCTTTACTGATTACATTTCTAACATTGGGGTGACTGAGAATGAGGCAAATTTGAGGGTGTATCTAGAGTTGGGGTTTAAGCCAGTTTGAGATAGTATTCATTAATAAATTCTAAAATGGGTAAAAAGAAATTGAATTGAAACATGTACTGCTAAATTTTACTTTAACCCACAATCTCTATTTCCTAATTCTAACTTGGTCTGCATCAATAGACAGAAGAGACACTGAGGAAATACTTGGATTCCAAAGAGGGTGTGGCTGATGCACTTCTACAGACTGATCAGTCGCTGACAGAAAAGGAAAAAGAGATTGAAGGTGAGAACAGCTGAAAACACTCTGCTGCTGCTAAGTCGCTTCAGTTGTGTCTGACTCTTATGTGTGACCCCATAGACGGAAGCCCACCAGGCTCCCCCGTCCCTGGGATTCTCCAGGCAAGAACACTGGAGTGGGTTGCCATTTCCTTCTCCAATGAAAGTGAAAAGTGAAAGATGAAAGTGCAGTCGCTCAGTCGTGTCCGACTCTTAGCGACCCCATGGACTGCAGCCTAACCAGGCTCCTCCGTCCATGGTATTCTCCAGGCAAGAACACTGGAGTGGGTTGCCATGCCCTCCTCCAGGGAATCTCCACCAAGGGATCCAACTCACATCTCCTGCATTGGCAGTCAGATTCTGATTGCTCAGTGCAAAAATAAACACAAGAGTCTTTCTTCATGAGACAAGCAAACAAGTAAAAAGGGTGAAAGCAGAAATAAAGCTATAAAAATAAATTAATATTCTCATATTTCTATGCTTATTTTTCTTCTTAAGTGGAACGTATGAAGTCTGAAGCTGCAGAAGCTGCAAACAAAATGTTAGAGGAAATGCAAAAGAAGAATCAACAGATGATGCAAGAAAAAGAAGCGAGTTATCAGGAACATATGAAGCAACTGACTGAGAAGATGGAAAAGGAGAGGGCCCAGTTAATAGCAGACCAAGAGAGGGTTCTAGCCCTTAAACTTCAGGTATTCAACTGTAGCATCTCCATTCTACCTTCCGCTGTGCTGAATCAAAAGCTCTTAAAAGTTAGGGCATTATATCAGTTTAAGGACTGTTCTAGCCCAAAAACTAGTAGACATTTCATTCCCTTACTGCTTCTACCCCTAACCATCTCTGGTTATTGAAGTCTATCTTGTTGTTTAGTTGCTAAGTTGTCCCCGACCCCTTTGCAACCCCATGGACTGTAGCCTACCAGACTCCTCTGTCCATGACATTTTCCAGACAAAAATACTGGAGTGAGTTGCTGTTTCTTTCTCCAGGGGATTTTCCCGACCCAGGGATCAAACACAGGTCTCCTGCATTTCAGGCAGATTCTCTACCATCTGAGACACCAGGAAATTCCATATCGTACAATTAACTGCATACCCAGGCTGCTAGTTTCTTCCTGTTCTCCAGGCTGTTCTCCAGGCTGCTCTCCAGGCTACTCTCCAAATCTGTGCCGAGTCGGGATGTCTACCCTGTAATATAGAATGGACCAGTGTAGGCTTTACCTCCTCAACTTATTTCTGTTATCTCTGCTACCAAAATTTGGATACTTGTACTAAATTCCCTGATCAAACATCTGCTGTGATTCTGAATTTTGTAGTAACCTTCCTATGGTGTTCCTTCATCTTCCTTGCCTTCTTAGATATACATTTGGGAGTTCATGTGATATAGAGCTGAGATAGAAAAGGACAGTTTTTCTTTAGAGACTGTTGTTTCAGGTTGAAGGAGGTAAAAAATTAATTCTAGGGTTCACTAATATTTTAGAAACCATAAGAGAAGAATATTTCTGAAGCTAAATAAATCCCAGAAAAATTTTGATAGTAGACTTAAGAAAGAGGGATATAATGAAAATTAAAGGAGGAAAAGACTTCAAAAAGAAGTTTCACAACCCATGAGGGATTAATATAGGTATAATTTAGCAAGTGTGGGAAATGTTTTAAGTTGTGTGTTCAGTCTCCACTTTCCCTTTTAGGAACAGGGACAACTTCTCCAGGAGGGATTCCAAAAGGAGAGCATGAAACTTCATAAAGAGATTATAGCCCTCCAGAAGAAACAGGAAGACACAAGACCATGTAATATTCTCTAAAAACCTAAGGACCATAATTTCCTAACCAGCTTCTATCTGTTAAGAACAAGTTGAATGAGCACCTTCAAGATGTCAAACAATTGCCACTAAACTTGAAGTCATAAGATGCATTTTCATTGAGGCTTAAAGTTTGCAAAGATGAAATAAAATGTGCATTCAGTTCTTAACCTATAGAAGAATTCAATTCATGATTAAATATAGTATAAATGACTAGTATGATACCTCAGTAGAACCTATATTTGAAATCATGCATATTGATTCTAGAGAGACTTTTAATTGTGTAATTGGGATACATTTACATCCAATTTGGGGATATCAGAGGTGTTCTATTCAGTGCAGACTGTTTCCCCCACATAAACCACCCCTCTAGGTATCCTCAGCTCCATGGTCTTACTCAAGGATTTACTTTGGTACTGGGATGGAGTTGGAGTGTTGTGTACACAGGAAAAGTCTGATGGGAGTGTACAAAGTCATGGAGCACAGTTAAGCATCACTCCTGCCAAGCAGTCACTAGGTCACATGACAGCTTCCAATAAGGGAGACCTGGAACAATTAACTTCAGGGTGCAGACAGTATACAGTTCTCCATTGGGTGGAGGCTGCATTGCTGTGGTCACTGATGGGATTCCTGAACACTGGTAGGGGAATTACTTGCACTTGTGTGAAATGGATATATGAGTGGATGTTCAAACTTCTTTGTCTAGAGTATCCCTCTAGATAATTACTGCCCCATTCCTAGGCCACACAATGTCTCTCTATTTTACTCTTCTTTTCTTGGTTCCCCTCACCCACAGTTCCAAGAATAACTTCTACAATCACAAAAAGGAAACTTTAGCTCATAATTCCTTTCTATTCCTCTGAGAATCATAGCTATAATTCTTCAAAACCTTACCTAACTCCATTTTTCAGTGATCAAGACCATACCCATGCAAAAGAAATGCAAAAAGGCAAAATGGTTGTCGGAGGAGGCCTTACATGTAGCTGAGAAAAGAAGGGAAGTGAAAGACAAAGGAGAAAAGGAAAGATATACCCATTTGAATGCAGAGTTCCAAAGAATAGCAAGGAGAAATAAGAAAGACTTCCTTGGTGATCAATGCAAAGAAATAGAGGAAAACAAAAGAATGGGAAAGACTAGTAATCTCTTCAAGGAAATTAGAGCTACCAAGGGAATATTTCATGCAAAGATAGGCAGAATAAAGGACAGAAATGGTATGGACCTAACAGAAGCTGAAGATATTAAGAAAAGGTGATAAGAATACACAGAAGAACAATACAAAACAAGATCTTCATGATGCAGATAACCATGATACTGGGATCACTCACCTAGAGCCAGACATCCTGAAGTCTGCAGTCAAGTGGTCCTTAGGAGACATCACCATGAACAAAGCTAGTGGAGGTGATGGAATTCCAGTTGAGCTATTTCAAATCTTAAAAGATGATGCTGTGAAAGTGCTGCACTCAATATGCCAACAAATTTGGATAACTCAGCAAGGCCAAATTTGGATAAAATGGGACTGGAAAAGGTCAGTTTTCATTTCAATCCCAAAGAAAGGCAATGCCAAAGAATGTTCTAGCTACCACACAGTTGCACTCATCTTACTCTCTAGCAAAGTAATGCTCAAAATTCTCCAAGCCAGGCTTCAACAATAGGTGAACCGTGAACTTCCAGATGTTCAAGCTGGTTTTAGAAAAGGCAGAGGAACCAGAGATCAAAATGCCAACATCCACTGGATCATCAAAAAAGCAACAGAGTTCCAGAAATATATCTATTTCTGCTTTATTGACTATGTTAAAGCCTTTGACTGTATGGATCACCACAAACTGTGGAATTTTCTTCAAGAGATGGAAATACCAGGCCACCTGACCTGCCTGAGAAATCTGTATGCAGGTCAGGAAGCAACAGTTAGAACTGGACATGGAACAACAGACTGGTTCCAAATCGAGAAATGATTTTGTCAAGGCTGTATATTGTCACCCTGCTTATATGCAGAGTATACCATACGAAATGCAGACTGGATGAAGCACAAGCTGGAATCAAGATTGCTGGGAGAAATATAAATAACCTCACATATGCACATGACACCACCCTTATGACAGAAAGTGAAGAGGAATTAAAGAGCCTCTTGATGAAAGTGAAAGAAGACAGTGAAAAAGTTGGCTTAAAACTCAACATTCAGAAAACTAAGATCATAGCATCCAGTCCAATCACTTCTGGCAAATAGATGGGGAGACAATGGAAACAGTGACAGACTTTATTTTTGGAGGGGCTCAAAATCACTGCAGATGGTGATTGCAGCCATGATATTAAGAGATGCTTGCTCTTTGGAAGAAAAACTGTGATCAACCTAGACAGCACATTAAAAAGCAGAGATACTGCTTTGCCAACAAAAGTCTGTCTAGTCAAAGCTATGGCTTTCTGTTAGTCATGTATGGATGTGAGAGTTGGACTGTAAAGAAAGCTGAGTGCCAAAGAATTGATGTTTTAGAACTGTGGTGTTAGAGAAGACTCTTGAGAGCCCCCTGGACTGCAAAGAGATCAAACCAGTCAATCCTAAAGGAAATTTGTCCTGAATATTCATTGGAAGGACTAATGCTGAACCTGAAACTCCAATACTTTGGCCACCTAATGTGAAGAACTGACTCATTGGGAAAAACCCTGATGCTGGGAAAGACTGAAGGCAGGAGGAGAAGGATAAGATGGTTGGATGGCATCATCCACTTGATGGACATGAGTTTGAGCAAGCTCCAGCAGTTGGTGATGGACAGGGAAGCCTGGCGTGCTGCAGTCCATGGTGTCGCAAAGAGTCGGACATGACTGAGAGACTGAACTGAACTGAACTGATGTTATCCACAGTCATCTGTATATATCATATAAGATATATACTATAACCTATATATACCCTATATGATATATCACAATCTCCATCCCTTTAGTCTACCTTTGTCTTCATATTTAAAGTGGGTTTCTTGTACACAACAGATAATTGAGTCCTGTGTTTTTAATACACTCTGGCAGTCTCTGTCTTTTAATTGGTGTATTTAGACCATTGATATTGAAATTGATTACTGATATAGTAGGATTAATATCCATCTTACTTGATACTTTTTGCTATTCATTGCCCATATCTTTGTCACTACTTTATCTTTCAGTCCTTTCTAACTTTTGGTTTTAATTATGCATTTTATATAATTCCATTTTCTATCCTTTCTTAGCATAGCAATCATACCTCTTAATAAAAATTTTAAAACTCTTTACCCTAGAGATTGCAATATACATTTCTGAACAGTCCATGTTCAGTGTCAGTTAACACTATACCACATCACCAATAGCACAAACACCTTAAAATAACAAAATATTCCTAATTCTTCTGTCCAGTCTTTTGTATCATTGCTATAATTCATTTCACTCATACATACACTACAATCTTCAAATACACTGGTGCTATTATTGTTTTAATAAATTGTGGTATGTTAGATCAACTTAGAATAAGAAAAATATATTTTTATTTTCTTGCCATTTATTCCTCCTTCAGTGCTCTTCTATTCTTTATGTAGATCTAAATTTCTGATATATCATTTTCCTCCTTTGAAGAACTTTAAACATTTCTTACAAATCAGGGTTCCTGGTGACAGATTCCCTCAATTTTTGCTTGTCTGAGGAAGTATTTATTTCTTCTTCACTCAGAAGAATAATTTCAGTAGATACAGAATTCTAACTTGGTGTTACTATTTCTTTTGAGATTTTAATTATTTCACTCCATTCTTTTCTTGCTTGTATGCTTTCAAAGGAGAAGTCTGATATAATTATTAACCGAGTGCCTCTGTGAGTAAAATAAAATCTCTTTGGCTTATTTCAAGATTTTCTCTTTGCCTTTAGTTTTCTGTAGTTGAATATGATGTGCTCTTCAATCTGAAAAGTTTCTATTGACACACCTCCAAGTTCACTGAGTCCGTCCTAATCATGTTCAGTCTACTGATGAATCCACCAAAGACATTCTTCATTCTGTCACCATGTTTTTAGTTTCTTGTATTTCCTTAAAACTGTGGGAGTTTCCATTTCTCTCTCTTTATTACTCACATTCATTCACATTTTCCTCTTTCTCCATTAGATTTCTTAGCATATTAATCACAGTAATTTTAAATTTAGCTGTCTGATAATTTGTAAATTTCTGCCCTGTCTGAGTCTGGTTCTGATACTTGATTTGACTCTTCAGACTGCTTTTATGTCTTTTAGCATGTCTAGTAATTTTTTGTTGAAAGCTGGCATAGTTTAATATTTTGAAGGACCTGAGGTAAATACATCTATAGTGTGAGGTTTTATGTTAACTGTCTACAGGTTAGATTGTGTTTACCACTAGTTTTGGCTGCTGTGTCAGGAAATAAAAATTCCTTACTGTTAATGTTTTTGTCTCTGCTATCTTTTGGTTTCCCTAGAAGAGTGGTCCCCAAACATTTTGGAACCAAGGACTGGTTTTATGGAAGAAAAGGGAAGTGGAGGTAGAGGATAGTTCAAGTGGCAATACAAGTGATGGGGAGTGACACATGAAGCTTCCCTTTCTTGCCCTGCAGCTCACCTCCTGGTGTGCAGCCAAGTTCCTAACAGGCCATGGACTAGTACCAGTCTGCAGCAGGGGGTGGGGGTGTTGGGGACCCCTGCCCGCCCTAGAGAACTTTTCTACTACCATCTAAATCATTTCAGTTCAGTTCAGTCGCTCAGTCGTGTCTGACTCTTTGTGACCCCATGAAGATGAAAGTGAAAGAGGAGAGTGAAAAAGTTGACTTAAAGCTCAACATTCAGAAAACTAAAATCATGGCATCTGGTCACATCACTTCATGTCAAATAGATGGGGAAACACTGGAAACAGTGCCAAACTTTATTTTTTGGGGTTCCAAAATCACTGCAGATGGTGACCGCAGCCATAAAATGAAAAGACGCTAACTCCTTGGAAGTAAAGTTATGACCAACCTAGAGAGCATATTAAAAAGCAGAGACATTACTTTGCCAACAAAGGTCTGTCTAGTCAAGGCTATGGTTTTTCCAGTGGTCATGTGTGGATGTGAGAGTTGGACTGTGAAGAAAGCTGAGTGCCAAAAAGTTTATGCTTTTGAACTGTGGTGTTGGAGAAGACTCTTGAGAGTCCCCTGGACTGCAAGGAGATCCAACCAGTCCATCCTAAAGGAGATCAGTCCTGGGTGTTCATTGGAAGGACTGATGCTGAGGCTGAAACTCCAATACTTTGGCCACCTCATGCAAAGAGTTGCCTCATTGGAAAAGACCCTGATGCTGGGAGGGATTGTGGGCAGGAGGAGAAGGGGTCGACAGAGGATGAGATGGCTGGATGGCATCACCAACTCGATGGACATGAGTTCGAGTGAACTCCGGGAGTTGGGATGGACAGGGAGGCCTGGCATGCGTATGTCTCCCCAAATATCATATGTTGAAAAACGTATGCCCAATGTCCTGTTTTTTGGTGGTGGGACCTTTAGGAAGTGATTAGTTCATGAGCGCAGAACAATCATGAATGAGTTAATGCTTACATAAACTCATACCATGTACTATGTTCATACCATACCCTTGCTATGGTAGTTATATTTTTAGTCTGTTGAGGAACTTTCATACTGTTTTCCATGGTGGCTCCATCAATTTACATAGGGTACATACAAACTCTACATTTTAAAAGTCTTTTGCATTCACTTTAAAGGCATTGTTACTCTGTAAATAATTCTGGTTGACATTTTTCATTCAACACTTTAATAGAGATGTTATTCCACTTTCTCCTAGCTTATATAATTTCTAGTAATGTTTCTTTCCAAGCCTAGTTTTTGTTCTTCTGTATATAATGTTTCTTTTTTACTGCTTGTCTTTAAGATTTTCTCTTCATAACTGGCTTTTATTACTAGTCTGTGGGGTGCAAGGCCATATTTATTTTATATTTGTTTTGTTTGGGGTTCTGTGAACCTTTGATTGTCCATTTGTCTCTTTTATTAATTTTGGGAAATTTTCTCTTTAAGTATTTTTCCTGCCTCTTTCTTTATTTCTTCTACTTTTATTTTTCCAGTTATGTGCACAAGAAACCTTTTGTCATTGTACTGGGGGAATATCCTAAACTATTGAAGGCTCAGAATATTTTTTTCTCTTTATTTCTATGTTTCCATGTGGTTAATGACTATTGATCTATCTCAGATTGTATGGTTCTTTCCACCAATTTGTTCACATATTTTCTGTTAATTCCTTTAAAAGAATTCTTAGTCACTGATACTGTGCTTTACTTTTATAGGATTTCCACCTAACTATTAATATCATGCAGTCTTTAAAAATTTTTAATGTGTTCATGTGTATTATTCACCTTTCCATTAGATCTTTCAACATAGTAATAGTGATTTCAAAGGCCCTGATTGTTCCACATTAGGTTTATTTCTGATATTGCTTCTGTTCTTTGTCTTATCTCATTATGATGCATAGTTTTAACTTGGGTTTTTTTTTTGTTTTTGTTTATTTCTCATTTTTGCTTGACTCCATTTATATTGTATGCTTAGCATTGTAAAAAAAAAAAGTGGATATTGAAGTAATAAGATTTATATTTGTCAAATAGCACAACCTCTATTTTGGTTAGGATGATTGTGGTGGGGGGGGCATTTATTCAGTGTAGCGATTCATCTGTGCTGAGTTGTGTTGTTGCTACACTACATCAAGTCCACCACAAGCTTCACATTCCTCCAGTAGAATTCTACTATTTTTAGTGGAAGACCTGAAGCACCAGAAGATTCTTTTAGTTTCTCTGTTCCATCCTCAACCTTTAGCAAGCCCTGCATACTTGTCATGTGGGCAGTCTTTGTGCTCTTGACCTATTCCGGTGGTAGACTGCTGTTTTTGTTTTTTGTTTTTGTTTATTTACTCATTGCAAGACTTTGTTGAATGCCTGCATACTCTTAGGTTTTCCAGGCAAATCTGTTGCACCTCAAACCTTGAAAAGCTCAGCCAGTCTGCCCAACAAAGGTTATTGCATATCTCCTGCCCTGCAACTACTATTTCTTATGATACCTGATGGAGGCCAATGGAAGATTTTATATGAGTATGTGTGAATTTCTCTTATGTCAGAGTTTATTGGGGATTCTGGCCATTGTGCAATATGCAGGAAGTTTATTAAAAGTTTTGTTATTCTAATATCTGTAATCAAATAAAAGATAACTTGTTTATGTGACTCATTTTCTCAAAAGGGATTGCAACTCTTTGAAGTTTTGTCTTCTTGCTTTGTGACCTCACTTGGGATGGTTTCTTAAAAGCATGATTTTATAGATTATTTGGACCTTTTTTCTTTTCAGGTTGGAGCAATGTTCTCTTGAGACATTTTGGATTCTTAGTAGTTTGGAACATGGATCTCATTTCTCTCGATTAGTCACTCTAGCTTTACCAATTTCATAAACTACCAATTTTACAAACAGTTTGGTTGCTTTGACTCTCTTATTACACATTGGTTTTCTACTTCATTGTTTTGTTTTTATTTTGGTTTCTTCTACTTTTTCTGCATTTGGTTCACTTGAAGAGATTGATATTTAGCTTGCTTTCTACTTTAATTCTTTACTTGTTTATAGCTTTGAGGATATGAATTTCACTGAAATTAGTGATTTAACTGCATCTTGAAGTCTGATATATGGTATTATCAGTATTACTCATTTAAAAATATTTTATATTTTTCAAAATAAAATTTTCTGTGACCTATATATTATCTATAATTATAATATAAAAATACAAGAATCTTCAGTTATCTTTTCGTCACTGTTTTATAACATTGAAAAGTGAAAGTGTTAGTTGCTCAGTCATGTCCAGCTCTTTGCAACCCCATGGACTGTAGCCTGCCAGGCTCCTCTGTCCATAGGATTCTCCAGGCAAGAATAGTGGAATAGGTAGCCATTCCCTTCTCCAGGGGATCTTCCCATCCCAGGGATTGAACCTGGGTCTCCTGCATTTCAGGCAGATTCTTTACCATCTGAGCCACCAGGTAATATTTCTTTAACATAGCATTATGGTAAATTGGTATACTCTGCTTGACTTTAATTTGTTAACCTGAAAAAATATGGTTTCTACAGTGTTTGATCACAATTATCAACATATTAAATATCTATGTGTTCAACTTGCTACTTATCCTCTTCAAATCTTTGGGCTTCCCTGGTGGCTCAGATGTTAAAGAATTTGTCTACAATGCAGGAGATATGGGTTTGACCCCTGTGTCAGGAAGATTCCCCTGGAGAAGAAAGTGGCAACCCACACCGGTATTCTTGCCTGAAGAATTCCATGGACAGAGGAGCCTGATGGGTTACAGTCCAGGGAATTGCAGAGTCAGACACGACTGAGCAACTAACACTTCACTTTACTTCAAGTCTTCAACACCATTACCGATTTTGTGTGTTTGTTCTATTAATTAATTACTGAAGTGGGATAAAGTGGATAAGTGGGATAAGTGGGTCCTTAAAATTGTGACTTTCCCTATTCTTTCAGTTCTGCCATTTCTCAATTTATTGGAAGCCACATTATAAAGTGAAAGTGAAAGCTGCTCAGTCGTGTCCGACTTTGTGACCCCATGGACTGTATAGTCCATGGAATTCTCCAGGCCAGAACACTGGAGTGGGTAGCCTTTCCCCTCTCCAGAGGATCTTCCCAACTCAGGGATCAAACCCAGGTCTCCCTCATTGCAGGCAGATTCTTTACCAGCTGAGCCACAAGGTACATACAAATACAACAATATTATGTCTTCTATAAAGCTGAAATTTTCTTCAATTTTCTGCATGCCCATAGACAGGCATTTTTGCTCTTAAAATCTATTTTTATATTCTGCTATATATATTACTCACACACATTATAATCTGTTTTCATGTAACACTTGTAGATACTTTGGTAATAGTGTATATCATGTTCCAGAGCCAAACACATCTAAGTGGCCTTACAGTCTTCATCTAGAAACACACATCTTTATACGCTCACTGACACCAACAAAAAGCTGATGAAAACACAAGAGAGGAGATCCAGAGAGACAGAACAAGACCAAGAGAAAGAGAGAAAAAAAAGAAATTTTTTGGATCCAGGTAACTGAGAAATGATTAGCTTTATCGGTTTTAGGTCATATGCTAATCTTCCCCTAAATCAGTCTTGGTGGCTCAGGAATTACAGGGCCACAGTAATTTTCCCAGCTTGGATTCAAGTCTTGAATCTACTCAGTGTAGTCTCAGAGTTCTAGAAAAATCTGTCCCTGATATTGTCACGTACACCTTTAGAGTTACAACATGCTCTGCAGCTCCAAATATAGTATCATTCTGTTTCACAAAATAAGCATATGACAATCTGACTAAGGATTTTTATACTTTTCTAGCTGATTTTGCAGCTAGAGAAGTCTGCATAGGGAATATGTGCCAAAGCGCTTGCTCCTGGGGAGTCTTGGCCATAGAACTTTGAGACTACATTCTGCCTGTCCTTCCTTTCTCCTCATTGCCATCTGAAATACAGACGGGATAGCCAAACCCTGATTCACAGGGTTAAAAACCTGTGACAGAAACTGGTGACTAAGTAAAATTCTTGAGCTCCTTTTACAGAACAGCAGATAAGGGAACAGGTTGTTTGAAAACTCCTATTGTAACACAACAAAACTGGCTGATATCAGGTCAATATATGCACCAATATAGCTCATCAGAATCTGTGCAGAAGAGGCCTGCTTGTCCCATAGGCGACCCATGTCATCACAGCCCAAAAATCACCAACCTGTTTCACACCAAATCCTCTGTATTTGCACATGTCCCATGAAGAAGCATGTAACCAAGATAAACTTGCACAGAACACCAATTATCTCACTTTTCCTTATCACCGATCACCTTTCTCTAAGGCCTAAGTCCATTCTGCTTCTTGCTCCTGTTAATATTCTAAGCACCTGTCCTCCTGGGATGCAGACCTGAGACTTGTTCTCTTGCCTCCTTGCTGGGTTGCCTCTGTGGCAAACCTTGGTGTCTCAGTGTTTTGGCTTGTAGCTCCTTGGGCAAAAGAACCTGGTTCCCTAACAGCAGCAGTGAAGCTTTTAACTTGTAGGTTAGTACCACACCTTAGGATACATAAAAGAATGGAAGAAATCTGAATCAACCCCCAAACCCCAAAGGTGGATCCATCTTAGTAAAAGAACAGAAAAAAAAAAAAAAAAGTGAATATTTCTGGGCTATAAAATCAAGGATTAAATACACAGGTTCCTCTGTCCATAGAATCCTCCAGGCAAGAACATTATAGTGGGTTGCCATTTCCTTCTCCAGTGAAGAAAGAAATCACTGAGTTAAAAAGAAAATACTTTTTTAAAAAGGAAAGAGAAAAACAAACTAATTAAAGACTTTTCAACTGAAGAAAAAATAATAACCAAACCCCTTCTTTCACAAAAACACCCCTGAGAAACAGGCTGTTGAACTCCCATCCTACCATTCACTGGGTCATTCATTTGGGTCCCATTCACTGTGGGGTCAGGAATGCCTAAGCCACCTGTGGAGGAGGGACGAAATTGGGTTCACCAAGCCAGGAAGGGAGGAACCTTGTCTCCCTGGCTTTCCTGGAATGCACCCAGGTTACAGCCTCCAGGAAACAAAACAAAAAAAAATATATTAGTCCTTCTGTCCTTTCATTTTCGATTCTCATAAACCCCACCCATATCAGATGACTTTTTTTTTTAAACAAGCAACTGGCTTTTCAGCTTCTGAATCTAAGAGCAGTTTCCAGAGGAGCCAGAGGCAAGAGGAGCCCTAGGGGTGATCCAGAGCAGCTGACTTGACTCCCGGCTGCAGCGTCTGCTCCAAGTAAGTTTGCTCCTAAGCTTGACCTTCCAAGCACTGTTCTGTTGCTGCTGCTGCTGCTAAGTCACTTCAGTCGTGTCTGACTCTGTGAGACACCATAGACGGCAGCCCACCAGGCTCTGCCTTCCCCAACAATAAAATCCCCTAGTGCAGGCCCTATCCTGGGGGAGGGGAGGCGAGGATGGCGCCGTGGGGTCAGAGCGTAGCTCAAGCAGCTCAGAGTTGGTTGGCTTTGAGGCATGTCACCCTGACGCTCTGCTCCACCTGGAGCATGTAGCAGTTGCTCTTGTTCAGCTGCTAAGATGGTGTCCGTCTCTTTGCGACCCCATGGGCAGCAGCACCCCAGCCTCCACTACATCCTGGAGTTTGCTCAAACTCATGTCCATTGAGTCCATGATGCCATCCAACCATTTCATCCTCTGTCACCCCTTCTGCTTCTGCCCTCAATCTTTCCCAGCATCAGGGTCTTTTCCAAAATGTTGGCTCTTCACATCAGGTAGCCAAAATATTGGAGCTTTAGCTTCAGCAACAGTCCTTGAATATTCAGAATTGAATTCCTTTAGGATTGACTGGTTTGATCTCCTTGTTGTCCAAGGGAACCCCCTAAGCAGGGCTGGAGCAAAATGTCCGGCATGAGACAAGGAGGAGAGTATGCTTCATCTTCTGAGAAAAAGGGGCTGAAGTGCTTTTTAGGACTGAGGGCCCAAACTCCCAGCCCCCTCGCAGAAGCCCTGGGTGCAGTCTCTTCCTCCAGCCCCCTCCATCATGACTGCACCCCGCTGGGCACTGGTGGTAGTCCACAGACAATTTAAATCCTAACAGACTGACAGTGGATTATTTTTTTTCCTTAACATTCAATATTCTGATAATACAAAACTGTATTATTTGAAATAATTCAATCTCATTCTTAATTAAAAAAAATACTAATTGTAAGCCTATTCATGTTTATTTACCATGCATTTTTTTTTTTAAATACCTGGCCCATACAAATACTGCCTCTTCTAACTTCTGATGCTTGCTGAAAATACAGTGTGGGGTACTCTTAACTACCACTTCAGATAACTCTACTGAATAGTAACCATTGGAAACTGTTCATCATCTTCTGCCGTCTGGTAACACTATTTCATTCTAGTTACTTAGTTTTCAAGTTTCTTGGTTTGGAAATCTCAGAATATTTTTAATTTAAAAAAATACACGGTAAATTTATGGACTCCTACCAAAGCTTTATCAATATTCTGACTCAGAAGTGAATGCTACAATTCCTGTTGCTTAAAATTGTTCACCTTAAAAATAGTCATTTTTCAAGTAAAAAAGGATTTACTCAGGAACAGCATGGGAATTGTCATTTGGGACAAGCAAGCTATAGCAAAAGACATGGGGTGAATATAACCAAGAAAAAGAGGAAGTTTCTCTCTCTTATTTTATAGAGAAAAGTAGTAAGTTTGGAAGGATTGTTTTAAAAGAAAGTCCATTTGAGAAGAGTAGGCATTCAAGATAATGACACTTTTTCCTTGGCTGGGTTGCTGGGGTACTCCTGGGTTCTTCTAGGAGATATGAGGTATGCCTTTTCCTGTTGGGGGCTCTCATTGGAGACTCTCCTGTTGAAGATTTTTTCCTTGGGTTTTATGATTGACAATTCTTCTCATAACCATCTCCAGTGGTACTGTGTGAGAGCTCTTCTTTCTGGCCTGCTGATTCCATTTGAGTGAAGTTTCCTTTTATTAATTTTCACCTAACAGAGCAGTAAAAGGTCATTTTACGGCTCTATCTCTGCTCCCAATCCACTATAGACAAAAAAGAGCCAGAGACAGAGAGAGAGAAAGAGAAATTTTAGAGAGGAATTCCTTTGAGCAAATTCATGCTTTTTCCTGACTGAAAGATTTTAGATAAGTTATATTTCTTGGCAAATTGCAACTTACAGAATGCACCAACATGTTATAGCATATTGTCCAACTTATTTACTGTTGGAACCATACATTAATGCAGGAAAAGTTTTAAAAACTTTCTGAGAATTTATATCTTATCATCTGTATAGTAATGAATCAGGCAGGAATTACTGTTTCTCCTATAACACTGGTAAGAAAACGGAGGCTTTGCACGTAAGTTCCTTTTTCAAGGTTTCAACAGACAATAAGTGACTTGAACCCTCAGGTTTGAACCCTGGCAGCCCAACCCCAGAACCTGTGCTTGGACATCTCGGGGCAGCTTCCAGCTCCTCCAGCCTGACTCTTCCCCCATTGCTGGTCTCGCTCTCAGCTGTCACTGCTTGGGCCTCCAGCCTGCTCGTCTTCCTCTTGGGCTGGGTGTTCCCACTGCTGCAACCAGGGAAGGAAGTGTCACTTTTTCAGGCCAAAGCCAACTCTCCACTTTCATTCAGAAATTACCCTCCCAGTCTTCAGGGACACACAATTGTGAAATTATATAGGGTTGACTATGTGCTTGTATAACTTTAAAAGTATTGTAAGTATTATGAGATATGTAATCCTCCTAATGACCCCAATACCTTACATGGATCACAGCCTTGTCACGGTGAAGGGACATCACCAGATAGCCAACACCGAAATCAGACTGATTATATTCTTTGCAGCCCAGATTGGAGGAGTTCTATACAGTCAGCAAAAACAAGACCTAGAGCTGACTGTGGCTCAGACTGTGACCTCTTTATTGAAAAAAATAAGGCTTAAACTGAAGAAAGTAGTGAAAACTGCTAGTCCATTAGGTATGACCTAAATAAAATCCCTTATGATTATACACTGGTTTGGTTTGTGACTCTATGGACTGTAGCCTGCCAGGCTCCTCTGTGCATGGGATTATTCTCCAGGCAAGAATACTAGAGTGGGTTGCCAATTCCTTCTCCAGGGGATCTTCCCAACCCAGAAATTGAACGCAGATCTCCTGCATTGCAGGCAGATTCTTTACTGACTGTGCTATGAGGGAAGCCCTTGATTATACACTGGAGGTGATAAATAGATTCAAAGGATTAGACTGATAGAATACCTGAAGAACTATGGACAGAGATTGTAACATTGTACAGGAGGCAATGACAAAAACAATCCCTCCCCCCCTCAAAAAAAGAAATGCAAGATTGCAAAATGGTTGTCTGAGGAGGCCTTACAATTAGCTGAGAAAAGAAAAGACATGAAAGGCAAGGGAGAAAGGAAAAGATAAACCCAACTGAATGCAGAGTTTCAGAGAATAACAAGGAGAAATAATAAGGCCTTCTTAAGTGAACAATGCAAAGAAATAGAAGAAAACAATAGAATGGTAAAGACTAGAGACCTCTTCAAGAATATTGGAGGTATTGAGAGAACCATTTCATGCAAAGATGGGCACAATTAAGGATAGAAACAGTAAGGACAGAAGAGATTAAGAAGAGGTGGCAAGAATACACAGAAGACCTACACACAAAAAAACTTAATGTCCTAGATAACCATGATGGAGTGATCACTCACCTAGAGTCAGATATCCTGGAGTGTGAAGTCAAGTGGGCCTTAGTAAGCATTACTACGAACAAAGCTAGTGGAGGAGATGGAATTCCAGCTGAACTATTTCAAATCCTAAAGGATGGTGCTATTAAAGTGCTGCACTCAATGTATCAGCAAATGTGGAAACCCAGCAGTGGCCCCAGGACTGGAAAAGTTCAGTTTTCATTCCAATCAAAAAGGAGGGCAATGCCAAAAAGTGTTCAAACTACTGTCCAGTGCTCTTATTTCACATGCTAGCAAGGTAATGCTCAAAATCCTTCAAGCACACTTCAGCTGTACATGAAATGAGAACTTCCAGATGTACAAACTGGATTTAGAAAAGGGAGTGGAACCAGGGATCAAATTGCCAACATCTGTTGGATCATAGAAAGTGCAAGGGAATTCTAAAAAAAAAAAAAAAAAAAAAAATCTACTTCTGTTTCATTGACTATGCTAAAGCCTTTGACTGTGTGGATCATAAAAAACCATGGAAAATTCTTCAGGAGACATGAATATCAGACCACCTTAAATGCCTCCTGAGAAACCTGCATGCAGTCAAGAAGCAACAGTTAGAACTGGACATAGAACGATGGACTGGTTCAAAATTGGGAAAGGAGGATGACAAGGCTTTATATTGACACCCTGCTTATTTATTAATAATGTATATGCAGAGTACATCATGCAAAATGCTGGTATAGATGAATCACAAGCTGGAATCAAGATTGCCAGGAGAAATATCAACAGCCTCAGATATGCAGATGATACCACTCTAATGGCAGAAATTGAAGAGGAACTAAAGAGTCTCTTGATGAGAGTGAAAGAGGAGAGTGAAAAAGCTGACTTAAAACTCAACATTCAGAAAACTAAGATCATGGCATCCAGTCGAAGCAGTGACAGATTTTATTTTCATGGGCTCTAAAATCAGTGCAGTTGGTGACTGCAGTCATGAAATTAAAAAAATGCTTGCTCTTTGGAAGAAAAGCTATGACAATCTAGACAACATATTAAAAAGCAGAGAAGTCACTTTGCCAACGAAGGTGTATATAGTCAAAGTAATGGTTTTTCGAGTAGTCATGTATGAATGTGAGAGTTGGACCATAAAAAAGACTGAGTGCCAAAAAATTTATGCTTTCAAATTGTGGTGCTGGAGAAGACTCTTGAGAGTCCCTTGTATTGCAAGGAGTTCAAACCAGTCAATCCTAAATGAAATCAACCCTGAATATTCATTGGAAGGACTGATGCTGAAGCTGAAGTTCCAATAGTTTAGCCACCTGATGCAAAATGCTGACTAGAAAAGACCCTGATGCCGGGAAAGACTGAGGGCGAGAGGAGAAGGAGTGATAGAGGATGAAATGGTTAGATAGCATCACTGACTCAATGGACATGCTTTTGAACAAATTCCAGGTGATAGTGAAGGACAAGGAAGCCTCGCATACTGTAGTTGGACACGACTTAGCAACTGAACAACAACGACCTTAATGACAGATTGATCTTTACTTTTCATGTCAGCACTTTACAGAAGAGAAACTTGAGGCACAGAGAAATTAGTCTTCCCAGTCATCACACAGTTTGTAAAGTTTGGCAACATGTGGACGTTGCTTAGTATTGTCTTTGAGAAAATAAAGGGACAGTCCAAGCTCTCTGACTGCTACTGCAGTCTGTCTCTTGCGATCATGAAACACCCTACCATTGTAATAAAGTTCTTTAAAGTAGAAGCTAGCCCAGATGTGAGACTCTGACATATCTAGGCAGATCTGACAACACCCTGGTTGCTTGCTTCTCTTTTCTATCTGCTTAAGAAATGTCCTATAATTCCTGTTAATAAATTAATTCTTACATGCACAACTTTGTGTAGGTACCTTAAATTCTGCTGTGTTTGTTTGAGAGAAAGCTGCATTATCTCAATTTCTTTCTCTCACAGTCCTTCCTCTTCCAGCCCGTTCCTGCTCCCACTGCTTCCCTGCATCTGTCTGTTCTCCTCAAAGGATGAGGACACTGATCCCCTTCATCTTTCCTTTATTGTCAAAGTCTTCCCTGGATACTCTCTACATAAATTCAACTCCCAGTGTTCCATAGGCCATTGCTTGCTCATTTCCTTGTGATACTTTATTACCCTCTCATGTACATATAGGGCTTCCCAGGTGGCTCGTGTTAAAGAATCTGCCTACCAATGCAGGAGACATGGGTTTGATCCCTGGGTTGGGAAGATCCCCTGGCGTAGTAAGTGGCAATCCACTCCAGTCTTCTTGCCTGGAAAATTCCAAGGACAGAGAACCCTAGCAAGCTACAGTCTGTGGGGCGGCAAAGAGTTGGACATGGCTGAGCATGTACAAGCCTTACATATATGTATTTTGGTTTTACTTTCTATGTTATCTGTTTCCTCCACTGGAATAGAGTACCATGAGGCAGAGATTTGTATCCATTTTCTTCAGTTTGATACTGAGCCCCTAGAACAGTGTTCAGCACATGGTAGGTTCTCAGTGAATATTTATACAATTAATGAGTGACCAAATCATTCCCACACTCCAGAAATCATCTCTGGTCACTCTTCATCTCCTTCATGTCCCATCTGCCTCTACTTATCCCCAAAATGTTAGTGTTTTCAAGGTTCCATCACCAATACTTTGTTTTCTCATTCTGTTCACTGTATGGCTCATGTGGACAAGGTTGTTTTAGAGTTCATTTAAAGATCAATAAGATAATTTCCGTAATTTACCTGTACAGGCCTTGATAAAGGGTGGCTAAATACTTACCTTTTAGAAACATGCAAAGCATGGAGAATTGATATACAAGTTCCACAAACAGAAGGCCGATGTGCACTGTGAGAAATGACTTCCAGATCTTATAGTCTACTGAGTTGTTCCTCTGGGGTACAGGTTCCTGTGGCATCTGGATCTACTAAAATGGACCCCATCTGTTTGGTGGAAAACCGGAAAAATCAACTATCAGTGAATCCCGAAGCACTGAAGATTCTGGACCAGATATCTCAGCCTCTGGTGGTGGTGGCCACTGTAGGGCTGTATCGGACAGGAAAGTCCTACCTGATGAACCGCCTGGCAGGACAAAGCCACGGTGAGTGTTGTTCAGGAACATTTGCTGGGAAGCAGTGATAACACAGTCTGCTGACCATCCTCCTCTAGTGCCCTGTTAAGGAAGAGCCTAACTCCCCCCACTGAAAACAACTTTTAATTCTCACCACTGACTTTGTAACTCCAAACCTGTCTCTGCACAATGTTCCCTCTTTCATCCAGTAATGGAGAGTTCACAGGCCCATCAAAATGTCCACCTTATTTGTCCCAATCCCATCCATTGCCATCTTCTCAAGGGTTCATCTTCAAAAATTACTCCCTTCCTTTCTCCTTCATCACTTTTGCCCTAAACCACAGGGTTGTTTCAAATAGCACACAAATGTTGTTCAACACACTCTGTTTTTTCAAAGAGATGTAAAGAAATACAGACAGATGAATTCCTAAAACTCCCATATCTCAATGAGGCTACCACCCATCTTTTTTTGCTTCATTTAATTTCCTATTTCCAAACTTTGGTAAATTATACCCCTGTTTCTCTACTTAATCTTTTCTATTATCTGAACTATAATACATATAGAACAGTACATAAGACATGTATATATGTATATGTATATATATATATATACACACACACACTATAAAGTTGATAAACCTAAAGTGATCATCTGTGTAATCACTGCACAGATCAAGAAATACTTCAACACCCAAAAGCCCAAATCATGCCCTCTCATAACTTTCCTAGATCTCACCAATGTTTTTACTTCCATGGTGCATTCTTTCATTCTTCCTTTTTAAAAATGGCTTTATATTATGTTTCTGCATTTGTTAAGCATTGCTCAAACTTAATACAAAAGGAGTTACATTGTGACAATCATGGGGCTCTTGCTTCTTTAGCTCAACAAGAAGTTTATGAGGGAAATCCAGTTTGTCATACATATCTATAATTCATGTATATTCACCATCGTAAAGTATGCTATTGACAGAGAATAGGAAATTTTATTTATTCACTCATTGATGATGAACACTGGTATTATTTGTAGCTCCAACTTTTATGGGTTCACTGTTGTGAATATTCTTGTATCTATATCCTGGTGCACATGTGCACTAGCTACCCTTGTTTGATATACTCAGAAGTGCCATTGCTGGGTCATGGAGTCCACATGTTTTCAGACTTTCAAGATAATATCAAACAGTTTTTCAAGATTTATGTGCAATTTATGTGCATATTAGCAGTAAATGGAATTCTCCACAGCATCATAAAAATTTGGTAAGATTTTTTTTTAGCTCTGGCTGGTCTGATGTCTGTACAGTTGCACATTATTTGCCTCACTACAAGTAAGTAGTACTTGTAGATAGACTTCTCCCTGTCTTCCTCTTTCTTTTTGTTTACAGTCTCCCATTGGCCTCAAATAAAACATTTTATATTGTCTTTCTTTTAAAGAATTCTTGACAACTAGTCAGGGGAGAGCACTTTTTCTTTGCCAGGCTGAATAATTAATAGGTCATGTTTTTTGGTAATTAAAGATTTGAGAACTCTAAGAAATGATATCAGTCAAGATGTTTCAACAGTCAAGGTGTTTCAAAATATTCCTTTTTATTCTATTCAAGATAACATCAGGTAATAAGGAGGTGATTTCCATTACTAAGGAAATCCTTCACCTGGTTATGTTTTTTTCTTTTTTTGGTTATATTGCAAAGAACTTGAATTGTGGCATTACTATCCCAATTAAATGACAGGAAGAACAAAAACAAACAAACAAACAAGTAAAACTGGTGCCCAGTCAAAGTTCGCTAGCAGAAGCAGCTCACTACTGTCTCCTTGTTATGATTCTTTGTCTCTCCTTTACCTCACATAACTGACAGTGATGAACTTCAGTTATACCCTGCCTTTCTCCCTGGGGGAACTGGGAGTTCAGACTGCTCTGTATTAATCAGAAAGCAGTCAAATGCCATCACAATGTAGAAGAGTGCAGATCATCTCAAGTTTTATACCTGCTAGAGCAGAATACACAGAACATGGCAATTGAATGGCCTAAGCCATGCACCCCTGGGCATTTCATCATATCCGTTTCTATTCTCAGATGAAGGGAACATTGGCATCCGGCAGACAGTCAAAATCTTGGATATAGATAAGACATATTTTGCTTTCTTACACATATGCGTGTTAGTTGCTCAGTCCTATCTGACTCTGCGATTCATGGACTGTGGCCCGTCAGGTTCCTCTGTCCATGGAATTCTCCAAACAAGGATACTGGAGTGGGTTGTCTTTCCCTTCTCCAGGGGATCTTCCCAACCCAGGGATCTAACCCAGGTCTCCTGCATTGCAGGCAGATTCTTTACCATCTGAGCTAACAGGGAAGCCCATTACCTCGCATAATCACTTTCTGTTGGTTTAAGCCTTAGAAAGAAGGGCAAACAGTTCTCACAGGTCTTTTCTAATCCCCTGCTATTTTATCCCCACCCAAGTCAATGACCAAAGATTTCATCATTTTTTGAACAAAAACGAGGAAGATACAGGGAAAACGAGGAGGGAAAAGACAATTTAACAAAAGCTAATGTATTAGTTCAGAACCTGGAAGGACACAGATGATCCACTTAACAGGTAACCGGAAATGGAGTGACAATTACAAGGGCCCAAGCAGAGCAAAAGGAACCACTCCATTTTTCTAAAGGAAGCAGCAGAAACAATGGCTAGGGAGCCTTTATAAGTCCTATAGGGTGAAGAGGCAATGAGTGGATTCCAGAATGTGACAGAGACCAGAACAACTGGATGGGGCTAAATGAAAGGAGATGTGACGAAGGCACAGAAGCAGAGGTACCAGGACACCATGGCTCACCAGGGTGGAAGCCAAGGGGACAGTGCCTGACTTCTGATCTCTTGCTGGTACCTCTCACTGTTGGGACTCCATCAGAAAGTGGAGGATATGGAACCGATAAAAATAGAAAGGCTAATAGAGATTACATTAATTCTGGAATGTGACACAGTATGAGCCATTAATATTATGAGGTGAATATGGGACAAGAAATATTTCTTGGGAAGGTCCTGAACATGTGTAAACATTTGAACTGACAGTCCTTGCTGAAATGAAAACACGTTTCCCCCAGCCATGCACTCACATTTCAACAACTTTACCCAAAGTAACCCATGGGCAGCCTGGACTATCTGGTCTTCTTGTGCGCTGCATTCTTCTTTCTGTGCAGGTTTTCATCTGGGCTCCACAGTTAGGTCTGAAACCAAAGGCATCTGGATGTGGTGTATGCCCCACCCCTCCAAGGAGAGCTGCACCCTGGTCCTTCTGGACACTGAGGGCCTGGGCAATGTGGAGAAGGTAAGGCAGGGAATCTTCTTTACTCTTTTTACCTCTTTCTTTTCTAAATTGTGAAAATATGATAACACATTTACAGGAGACCTGGAAAATACAGAAGAAAGCTACATATAGTACTATTATATATTATAATAAATTTTATGCAGATAAGATTTTAGTTGGAGTTTCAATATCAAACTCTCAAAAATTAATGGAATGAATATACAGAGAAGGAGAAGGATATAGTAGACCTGAAAAGCACTATGAACCAATTCAACATAACTAAGATTTATACAATTTTCACACAACAGTAGAATACAAATTCTATCCAAGTTCCCATAGATTATAAACTAGGAGACACTTTAACTTATCCAGGGATGTAAGATCAGGTGTGAAAGAGTCACGGTATAAAGGTATTAAAATCATAGAGTCTGTTCTCTTATCATTGTGGAATTATGTTAGACAGCAATATCAAAAGATATGGTAAAATAACCCACATACTTATAAGTACACTGTGACATTTACCAAGAGAGATATTTGACTTAGCCACTGAAATCCTCAATAAAGTTAGGAGACAAAAAAACACAGAGGGTGATTGCAGAGTAGAAAGCATTTAAATGAGAAATTAATATCAAAATGAGAAATTAATATCAGACATTTAAAAATTCCATGGGTTTAGAAATTAAATGGCCACTTTTAAATGATGGGTATATCCAAAAGGCCATAACAAGGAAAACTAGAAAATATTTGTAATAGAATAAAAATGAAAAGAGAATTTATCAGAATTTGTTACATGTAGCTGAAGCTGCTCAATGCAGTTAAATACAATGTGGAGTCTCGAATAAGGTATGAAAACAAGGGACACAAGCATAAAGTTTTGTGAAATTTGAACAAAATCTGAACTTTAGTTAATAATACTATATCACATTTTAACATGTGATTTTTTTTTCTACAACATAGTATTTCTTTATATTCTCAGAATTGGATAAGAAGTTTCAAGCCTCATTCAAAAAACTTCTTTTTAAACAAATAACTAAGATAATAAACTTTTCTGGTGACTCAGACAGTAAAGAATCTGCCTGTAATGCAGCAGACCTGGGTTCAATTCCTGGACCCAAAAAATACCCTGGAGAAGGGAATGGCTACCCACTCCAGTATTCTGGCCTGGAGAATTCCATGGACAGAGGAGCCTGGCAGGCGTGGGGTAGCAAAGAGTAGGACATGACCGGGCAACTAAGCATACAGACTTCGAGTAGTAATACTAGATGCCAAAGTACATGGAGTGATATCAAAGTTTTGAGTAAATATAAATTAGAAATCTAGGACTCTATTCATACTAAGTCAAACAAATGGAATCAAAATGTCATAATTTTTAGCCAGACAAAAATTTATGTTTTCTAAAATATATATATATATATAAAATACACATTATGTATAATATACATATATATATATATATATACAAAAGCTTTTCTACTATTCTTGATAAGGACTTTAGAAAGAACATCAAAAAAAAAAAAAAAAAGAGAGAGAGAGAGAGGGACAGAGAAATTGGAAAGCATAAACTAAACCAAATGGGAGCACTGAATATGAAATAGAAAAAGTGAAACAAATAGAGAAAAGTAAAATATCATCATATAGTCCATTTGTTATTAAATATGACTGTTCATTAGAAACACATCTAGAGCTTTGGAGAAAAAAAGCAATACCTGGGCATTTGTATTTTTTAAAAAATTCCAAGATAATTCTGATATGCATCTGGATTTTAAGAAGTGATTCCAGGTTTTTTATTGAATGGTAATTGTACTGATATAGAATTCTGTTATTTTTTTTTGTTGACCAATCATGATACAATATGGAGAAGGCAATGGCACCCCACTCCAGTACTCTTGCGCCAGGAAAATCCCATGGATGGAGGAGTCTGGTAGTCCATGGGGTGGCTAAAAGTAGGACACGACTGAGCAACTTCAATTTCCTTTTTCACCTTCATGCACTGGAGAAGGAAATGGCAATCCACTCCGGTGTTCTTGCCTGGAGAATCCCAGGGATGGGGGAGCCTGGTGGGCTGCCGTCTATGCGGTCGCACAGAGTCGGACATGACTGAAGCGACTTAGCAGCTGTAGCATGATGCAATAGTATTAACGGAATAATAGTTACATAATCACAATAATAAAAGATGTGTATCAGTTTTCACAATCAATAGCCAGACAAAAAATAAAAGATAATTACAATTGCAAGCCATAATAAAACATGATTAACCTAACAATATAAAATTATCACATACAATTTGGGGGTTAAGTAGAGTGATGTGGTAGGTGGAAGTGCATACATGCACATGTTTTCATCAGCCCAGCCAGTTTATGCCTTTTCGTTGGTGCATTTAATCCACTTACATTTAAAGTAATTATTGATATATATAATTCTGTTGCCATTTTCTTAATTGTATTGGGTTTATTTTTGTAGATCCTTTTCTTCTCTTGTGTTTCCCGCCCAGAGAAGTTCCTTTAATATTTGTAAAGTTGGATTGTGCCCATCTTTGCACAAAATTTTCCCTTGGTTTCTCTAATTTTCTTGAAGAGATCTCTAGTCTTTCCTACTCTATTGTTTTCCTCTATTTCTTTGCATTGGTCACTTAAGAAACCTTTCCTTCATGTTGAGGTTTGACAGGAAACAACAAAATTCTGTAAAGCAATTACCCTTCAATTAAAAAAAACAAATAAAAGAAAAGAAACCTTTCTTATCCTTCCTTGCTATTCTTTGGAACTCTGCATTCACATCAGTATATATTTCTTTTTCTCCTTTGCCTTTCACTTAAGTGAACAATACAAAGAACTAGAGGAAAGCAATAGAATGGGAAAGACTAGAGATCTCTTCTAGAAAATTAGACATACCAGGAAACATTTCATACAATGGCGGGCACAATAAAGGACAGAAACAGTATGGACATAACAGAAGCAGAAGAGATTAAGAAGAAGTGGCAAGAATACACAGAAGAAATACACAAAAAAGGTCTTAATGACTCAGACAACCACAATGGTGTGGTCACTCACCTAGAGCCAGGCATCCTGGAGTGTGAACTCAACTGGACTTTAGGAAGCATTACTACGAACAAAGCTAGTGGAGGTGATGGAATTCCAGTAAAGGATGGTGCTATTAAAGTGTTGCACTCAATATATCAGCAAATTTGGAAGACTCAGCAGTGGCCACAGGGCTGGAAAATGTCAGTTTTCATTCCAGTCCCAAAGAAGGGCAATGCCAAAGAATGTTCAAACTACCACACAATTGCACTCATTTCTCGTGCTAGCTCAAAATCCTTCAAGCTAGGCTTCAACAGTGCATGAACTGTGAACTTCCAGATGTACAAGCTGAATTTAGAAAACTCAGAGGAACCAGGGATCAAATGTCAACATCTGTTGTATCATAGAAAAAGCAAGGGAATTCCAGAAAAGCATCTACTTTTGTTTCATTGGCTACACTAAAGACTTTGACTGTGTGGATCACAACAAACTGTGGAAATATCTTCAAGAGATGGGAATACCAGATCACCTTATATGCCTCCTGAGAAACCTGAATGCAGGACAAGAAGCAACAATTAATACTAGACATGGAACAATGGACTGGTTCAACTAGGAAGAAGTATGTCAAGGCTGCATATTGTCACCCTGCTTATTTATCTTATATGCAGAGTACCTCATGAGAAATGCCAGGCTGAATGAAGCACAAGCTGGAATCAAGATTGCCGGGAGAAATATCAATAACCTCAGATATGCTGATGATGCCACCCTTATGCCATGGCAGAAAGCAAAGAGGAACTAAACAGCCTTTTGATGAAAGTGAAAGAGGAGAGTGAAAAAGCTGGCTTAAAACTCAACATTCAAAAAATGAAGATCATGGCATCTAGTCCCATCTCTTCAGGGCAAATAGATGGGGAAACAATAGAAACAGTGACAGACTTTATTTTCTTGGGCTCCAAAATCACTGCAGATGGTGATCTCAGCCATGAAGTTAAAAGATGTTTGTTCCTGGAAGGAAATCTGTGACAAACCTAGACAGTGTATTAAAGAACACGGACATCACTCTGCCGACAAAGGTCCATCTAGTAAAAGCTGTAGTTTTTCCAGTAATCATGTCTGGATGTGAGAGTTGGAGCATAAAGAAGGCTGAGCACCGAAGAACTGATCCTATTGACTTGTGGTGCTGGAGAAGACTCTTGCGAGTCCCTTGTACTGCAAGGAGATCCAACCAGTCAATCCTAAAGGAAATCAACCCTGAATATTCTTTGGAAGGAATAATGCTCAAGCTGAAGCTTGAAGACTTTGGCCACCTGATGCAAAGAGCTGACTCATTGGAAAAGACCCTGATGCAGGGAAGGATTGAAGGAAGGAGGAGAAGAGGGTGACAGAGGATGAGATGGTTGGATGGCATCACCGATTCAATGACAACACGAGTTTGGGAAAACTCTGGGAGACAGTGAAGGATAGGGAAGTCTGGCATTCTGCAGTCCATGGGGTTTGCAGAGTTGGACACTACTGAGCAAGTGTTGCTGTTGCGGAACAACAAGCAAAGCTGGATTGGTGCTGCTGAATTCTCTTAATTTTTGGCTTGTCTGGAAAGCATTTGATTTCTCCATCATATCTTAATGAGAGTCTTGCTGGGTAAAGTATTCTTGCTTGTTGGTTCTCACCTTTCATCACTTGGAATATATTGTGTCTGCGCAGCAGAACTCCTTGCTGCCCCACTGTGTGTCATGTATCTCTGTAGTACGCCTGTGTACTCAGTCACCAAGTCGTGTCCAACTCTGTGCAACCCCGTGGACTGTAGCCTGCCAGGCTCCTCTGTTCATGGGATTTTCTAGGTAAGAACACTTGAGTGGGTTGCCATTTCCTTCTCCAGGGGACGTTCCTGACTTAGGGATCGAACACATGTCCCTTGCATTGGCAAGCAGGGAGCCCATTTCTGTAGTGTGTATATATATATATATATATATAATCAATATATATATAATCTCTCTCTCTATATATATGTATATATATAATCAATTCCAAAGTCACTCATGACCTTCCGAATCTCATTTTTAGCCGCAACATCTACTACTACATGGGTAAAACTACTTCAGTCAAATAAAATAATCTTGTAATTTCTCTATATGACCACACTTTCTGGCAATTGTGATCAGCTTCTGTGAGCCCTTCTACCTGCAGAGTCCCTATAATTCCAATCCACATTCTGTCAATTTTTTAAAGCCCAGTTCCTTTCAACCTAATGCCATCATGTCACTATCAGACATAGTTAATTCTGGCTCTGAATGCACAGAGTATTTTTTTCTGTCTTCTGGGAGTTGCCACTTTGTCTTTTACAGTACAACATTTGATTCCATGCCAGGCTGTTTATCATTGTGGATTGATTTTTATGTTCCCATGTATATCTGTCCCTCAAGAAAGCCATCTCTCTAGGGTGGGCATTATCATGTGGAACTTTATATCCTAGTAAGCAAATAATTATCTTGTGCTATCTAGATGCATAGTTAGCAGTTGATGAATTTAATGAAATAGTATTTCTGTCTCTAATATACATTGTGATCTAGAAAAACTTGCAAAGCAATCACTGCCCACTTACTATTTTACAACTTTTATGTTCCAGGCACTGTATTAAACATTTTAATCACATATAAGATGTCATTCACTTTTGTTAATATCTAATCACACTGAAGCACTTGAAGGGGAAAATGTCAATACCAGAACGTTTGAATTTATCATTGTCTTGAAAATTTATTTAGCTTACAACTGAGTTACAGTAGAGCTGTTATAGTGAATGAACGCCTGAATGACAGCATGCAGAATAGTGTCCTCACTCTCTCACATACATTCTAGGAGGACTCCAAGAATGACCTGTGGATATTTGCCCTGGCTGTGCTCCTGAGCAGCACCTTTATCTACAACGGCATGAACAGCATCAACAATCAGGCCTTGCAGCAGCTGCAGTATCCTTTCAGGAATGGAACCACCATGTTTCATTGAGGTTATGGGAATAGCAATTGACACTGTTTTTTCTTGCCCATGACTTCAATCTTATAGTTGATGAAGATGGAAAATGGGGCAAAAGGGAATGATGATAAAACTTGTTTTGAGGTGAGATCTGGAAACTGTGTTGGAGAGTACTTCTTTTTCCTTAGCTAAGATCCCAGCTATGTGACTGAATTAACAGAGCTGATCAGAACCAAATCATCTCCCAGCTCTGACGAAGTAGAGGATTCAGCCAAATTTGTGAGTTTCTTTCCAGACTTTATTTGGACTGTACGGGATTTCACACTGGAGCTGGAGTTAGACGGGAACTCCATCACTGAAGATGAGTACCTGGAGAATGCCTTGAAGTTGATTCCAGGTATCAGAGCAAGGCCAGGGTGGTAAGCTCAGTAGGAGGTGGGGTCAACAGAGCCCTTTGATTTGAAGTTGGATTTGAGGCCATGCTAATGGTACTTGGTGAATGACTGCGAGGTTGCTTCAGTCATTATTATTACTGGGAAAACCCCGGTGACCAGAGCTTTAGCTCACAGAGGAAATTTAAAATCCAATATTCTACCAAGTGACATGAGAAAAATTAATACCATGAAAACGAAAGGCTCATATATTGTGTTTCATATTAAGTGTTTCTCCTCATCTATTCGAGAAATATAACCCATCAAATTGAAATTAGTAAATATAGAATCGTAAGGTAAGCAAAATAATTAATTTTTAAATACATTTCACACAGTGTATTTTACTCTTATATAGATACATTCTTCACAGACAGACTACTCATACCTTAATTAGTTCCAAAGAAAAGCACTGCTATGTCCTTTCACTGAGACTGTGAAATGTCTTCAAATGCTTTCGTCTAATCTCACACTCTTTTTTCTAGAGCCTTAGATAGTATGTCATATTATACAACAAATTAGTTATAACAGATTATAATTAGCAGAGAGAATAATGAGTGGTACTTAGAAGAAATATTGAGTTTGTTTGTTAAATCATTTATTCACCCTTTCAATAAATATTTATTGAACTGCAGATAAATGGCCAGAATCTCTCTGGATGATACTGTCACTTCCAACAGAAAATGATGCAAAAGACTGATGAGGTGTCCTAGTTTCATTTAGGCCAATCTTACCCTGAGATTGTGTATGCTAAAGTAATCTCAAAACATGTTTATAGAATGTGCATTTTTTAACTCTGATTTTGTAAAACTTTACTGCCTTGTGTATCATTTGTCTCCCACATGGTTTCTTTCTAAGAAATACTGTGAATATCCTTATTTCTATGATTTCTTTGCTTTTGAGCTCACATTTCATACCTGAAATGGAGACTGTAAGATCAGAAAAGTATTTCTGACAATTATTTATATTAGTTTATCTTTCAAGAAAGTGAAAGAAAGTGAAGTCCCTCAGTTGTGTCTGACTCTTTGCGACCCCATGGACTGTAGTCTACCAGGCTTCTCCATCCATGGGATTTTCCAGGCAAGAATACTGGAGTGGGTTGCCATTTCCCTCTCCAGGAGATCTTCCTGACCCAGGGATTGAACCCAGGTCTCCTGCATTGTAAGCATACACTTTACCGTCTGAGCCAAAAGGGAAGTTCATTGGCAGGTCTGTAGACCTGGTCTGTAGGGTTTCTGCCATAAGCTGTATGAGGTCTTCATTTAATAATTAATTAATTCATTCATTCATTAAATAATTAATCCATGGCATACTATACAATGGCTGAGGAAAACAACCACAGGTTTCTTCAGTTGGGATGGATGCTTCTTCTTCTCCCCCAGGAGTACTTTCTTCACCCTTGGCTTAGTACAAAATCAGAGTTTCCATGGTAGATTACCATAAGAGTAAAAAAGATTTACAGGCACAGGAATCAGAGTGATCCAAAAATCCCTGGAAATGAAAGTCCTCAGCCCCCTTACCTGAACTTTGTCGCTTCTGTGATTGCTCTTTTTCCACTTTTGCAGATGAAGATCCCCAAATTCAAAATTTCAACTTGCCCAGAGAGTGTATCAGGAAGTTTTTTCCCAAACGGAAGTGTTTCATCTTTGACCGTCCTGCAAGCAACAAAAAAAAATTACTCCATCTGGAGGAAATGCCAGATAATCAACTGGATGAGAATTTCCAGAAGCAATCAAAAGATTTCTGCTCATATATCTACACCCATGCAAAGACCAAGACCTTAAAAGAAGGAATCACTGTCACCGGGAAAAGTGAGCCTCCTTTGCTACAGCATATCTTTCTGTGATTCAGTGTGGGTGAGGAATGTGTGGTGGAGTTGAAATTGTGAATATCCTCTGGGATTGCCAATAATTGTGTTTTCTTTTTTTCAGTAATTGTGTCTTCTCTATATAATTTGGAAAAACATATTTATGCCCCACATAGAAGTGCATGTTACTTCATTAAAATTTCCCTACATGAGGGTTTTTTGAAGACTATCATATCTCATGAAACTGTAGGGCTGGCCAAAATGTTCTTTCAGGTTTTTCAGTAAGATGTTATGGAAAAACCCAAAAAAACTTTTTTGCCAACCCAATATTACATTGAAGGTATGTTAAGGATACAAATATTCATTATGATGAGCCATCCGGTGGATAAGTGTTTCTAGTGAGGATATGCAACTTATTTTGTGAATTCACATGAATCGGAAAATAAGTAGTACACCATGAATCCATGTAAACTCATTGAAAGTCTGAGAAACAAATGTAAATACAGTCTTATAAACAGAGCTGGCTTCATGCACAGGCTACTTGAGCAGTCTCACAGTGCCCTGTGCTGAGACATGCCCTGTCTGTTTTAATGTTTTTGTCACTGTCTGGAAATTCTTGATGACATTTTTACATGGGGCACTGCATTTTCATTTGGAAATAGTACCCACAAAACACACAATTTATTTACATATATGAATTCTCCATATTTTGCTACAATGGGCAAAGTGTTCCAGGAGAACTTTGAACATATTGTTGAGGTCATTCAGTTAATATTGTATTGTGATATATTGAGGACCATAAAAGAGAATGAATAGGAGACATTGGTGTTATTATAAGAAAATTATAGAAGAAAAAGGATATGAGATGAGGAGAAGAAAGAGAAGAAAAGAAAATTTGAAGTTCAATAAAATGTTAGTGATTTTTAGGATACTGGTCTAAGGTTCATAAAATGAATGAAAGCATTCTATTTTCAAAATATTGAATTGGCCAAAAAGTTTGTTCGGATTTTTCTGTAGCATCTTATGGGAAAATCTAAACGATCTTTTTGGACAACACAATATAATATGTTATTCAGGGCTGGGGCCTCTGGTGGAGGCCTATGTAAATGCCATCAACAGTGGATCAGTTCCTTGTTTGGAGAATGCAGTGACAACTCTGGCCCAGCGTGAGAACTCAGCAGCTGTGCAGAAGGCAGCTGACCACTACAGTGAGCAGATGACCCAGCGACTGAGTCTTCCCACAGAGACGCTCCAGGAGCTGCTGGAGGTGCACACAGCCTGTGAGAAGGAAGCCATTGCAGTCTTCATGGAGCGCTCCTTCAAGGATGAAAATCAGGATTTCCAGAAGAAGCTTGTGGTAATGTGGCCTAGAATATATCCTTCCTGATTCCTGTGGTTCTAGAAATGTGCTTTGTTGTTGTTCAGTAGTAGCTCAGTCGTGTCCGACTATTTCCGATCCCAGGGACTGCAACACACCAGGCTCTTCTGTCCTCCACTATGTCCTGGAGTTTGCTGAATTTCATGTCCACTGACTGGGGGATGCCGTCCAAGCATCTCACCCTCTGCAGAGGATGAGAAATGTTCTTAGGCTCCTTCTATTCACCTATGATTCATATGCTTCTCATTGTAAAAGGAGTTTGGATTGTTGTGAATGACAGTACTCTACAGGCTACTTTCCTTCTTTTTTCCTAAAAACTGGCCTCTTTATTTTCTACTATAAACAAATTACCCTGTGCTTTGGTGCCTAAAACAACACACAGTTATTAGCTCACACTTTTTCAGGTCACACTCCAGTGCAGGGTGTCTATGGGTGATGTGCTCAGAGAACAAAAAAAGGTTCAAATGGGTTTAGCAATACCCCCAAGAATAATCAGTAAGCAATTTTTCTCAGGGTAAGA
Source organism: Cervus canadensis (assembly GCF_019320065.1). NCBI lineage: Eukaryota > Metazoa > Chordata > Mammalia > Artiodactyla > Cervidae > Cervus > Cervus canadensis. The sequence continues at coordinate 51,663,698 of NC_057387.1, forward strand.
AAAGAGTTTTATTTGAGCCAAATGAAGACTAGATACAGATTAAAGAAGAACTTGAATTCTGTTCTGTTACATGACAAAATGCGGGGGTGCCGGGGGTGGGGGGCGGGGAGTGGAGAATCCTTACTATAGGCAAAACCCATAAAATCACCTGTATTATTTGTCAAGAATTAAGATTGTAGCTGGAAAGAAATGAAAGTGCTTCTTAAAGAAGGATTGTTTGGGTCTGAATATATTGCATATTTACAATGGTACACTTTGAGTTCCTAAGTTTGCAGCTCCCAGTTACTAGCACACACTCTTGAGAATGGATGGTGGCATCCTTGAATTTGATAAAGTTCAGAAGATTCAAGTTCTCAAGGACGCAGAAACATGTCTGAAACCACATCCACAATGGCCACCAAGCTCAATTTTTAATTCCTGCCCGACAGTTACTGCATTTTGATTTTTAAATGCATTCTTTTTCAATGATTAGAGCAGATGTACATGTTTGATAGGTCACAAAACAGATTATTGTAGTTAGCATAAAGTTTAATTTAAATCATGTACAAGCCAGAGTGTCCTCCCCATATGTAAATATGTGAATATATCTTTCATCAGAACTCATATGGGCTCTGGGGAACCCCCTTTCATCTTCAAGCCAGCAATGGTGCATTGTATTCTTCTTTTGTTTCTTATCACTCCAATTCCCTCTTCTGCCACCAACTAGAGAAGGGCTTGCAGGGGAAGGGCTTGTGTGATTATGTAATGCCCACTTGGATAATCTCACTTTCTTAAAGGAGCCTGTGCCGTATGACATAATCTAAACACAGGATCAACGTTCATCATGTTCACAGGTCCAGGGACTATGCAGTGTGAACTCCAAGGGAGAGAATTCTTAGAGTTCATAATCCTGCTTACCAATGGGACCATCACTGAAACCTTGTCTTTCAGTCTACCTTTGTACATCCTACAAGTTACAAAAGTCTCTTAGAGGAAAACCAGCCCAATTGTAATTTATAAGGACAAGTATGAAATTTCTGTTCCTATATTTTCACACAATCAAACCCTCAATGAAACAAGAATTCAGAACAAGTTCAAAACTCTGTTCGGTGTATACTTCATTCATTATGTTAGGCAGTTGATTTGCTATGTATATATTTTATTTAAAGCTCCTAGTATGCATAAGAAAGCCTACTTCAAATCATAGTTGAATTTGCTATTTTTCATTGTTGATGGATTTATCACTATTAATCCTACTACTGTTAGAGGAACAATGAAATTCACATCTGCCAACCCATCATTTCACAGATGTTGAAACTGAGACAAGAACATTAAGGGACTTCTGTAAGTCACACAGAGTTGGTCACACCTGGGACTAAAACTAGTCTCCTGACTCTATATCTATTATTCTGTGTCTCTGTGCCAATGTTGTCCAATTGCTTCCTTCAAGAGGATCACAGTTGGATGTTTTCTTCTAACTCCTTTCTATTGAATTTCTCCTTGTTTTTTCAACAGATCATGATCGAGAAAAAGAAAGACGATTTCTTGTTGCAAAATGAAGAAGCATCTGACAGATATTGTCAGGCTGAGCTTAAAAAACTTTCAGAGCCCTTAAAAATGAGTATTTCAGAGGGAACTTTCTTTGTCCCTGGAGGACACCATTGCTACTTAGAAGCAAGGAACAAGCTTGAAGAGAACTATAAACTCATTCCCAGGAAAGGAGTTAAGGTGAGGAGGAAGGGGATTGGGAAAGCACAACAGGTTGGAGACCAAGGGTTTTTGCTGGGTTTTTGAAATTCTAAGACCATAGCACAACTTTTGTAGAGAAAGGAGAGCATGGCAATATCTTTACCTTTTCAGCTTTTATATCAATGGTTTGTTAGCTACTCTTCAACAAACCAGAAATATTTCTATCCAAAGACAGGACTTATTATCAAGGATCTAGATGAAAGAGAATATTCCTTTTATTCAAACAGTGTACTAGGTTTTGCAAAACACTAATTCAAAAAGATACCCGCATCCCAAAGTTCATAGCAGCATTATTTACAATAGCCAAGATATGGAAGTAACCTAAATATCCATCAACAGATGAATGGATAAAGAAGATGTGGAGTGTGCATATACATGAACAATACTTACTCAGTTATTAAAAAAATAAAAGGGTGAAATTTTGCCATTTGTGGCAACATGGATTGACTTCTACTAAGAGAAATAAGTTAAACAGAGAAAGACAAATACTGATGATATCACTTGTATTTGAAGTCCAAAACTACAACAAACTAGTAAACATAACAAAAGAAGATTCACAGACATAGAGGACAAATTAGTGGTTACCAATGTGGAGTGGGGGCAATACAGGAGGAAGGGTGTAAGGTACAAATGATTGGGTGTAAGACAGGTTGTAAAGATATATTGCAAAGTATAGGGAATATAGCCAATATTTTGTAGTAACTTTAAATGCAGTGTAAACTTTAAAAAATTAAAAAATTGTGTAAACATAAAATAACAAAATTTTAAAAAGAAATTTCCCTCAAATGGGCTTTCTGCAAAGAATAGGAAAATTAAAGAAAAGCTGCTATTTTCCAGAAGCTTATGGTCTTACCTGAGAAACATGTAAATAGTCAATGGATATGGTGGGACAATGGTTATTATATACATTGATAGGGATAAGTGACAGTGATGGTGGTGGTGATGATGATGATGACTTATGTATGTTGAGCACTCACTACATCAACTGTACCTTAGGTGATTTGGTTGGATTATCAATTTAGTCCTCAAAATAATATAAATTAGATGTTATCATCTTTATTATAAAATTGAGAAATGTGACATGAGGAGAATGTACCAAGTTGCCTAAGATCACACAACTATCAAGTAGTAGTGCTTACAGGACAGCTGTTAGGTTTTTGGAAACCATTCAGAACTCAGAATAAAGCTTAAAAATGCTTCCTGGAAGAGGAGGTAAAAGCCACAAGTTGGAGTGTCAGTAAATGATATCCTAATAAAGAAAGAGTAGATGAGCATTAGAAGAAAAACAGTGTTCAGAGACTACAGTTGCAAGCGGTAGAGGATTAGTGTTTGTACAACTGCACATTATTACAAGGTATTTAACCACTGTGGGGTCCCAAGAAGGATGAAGAACTTATAGGGTCCAATCTGTAGGTTTACTGAACAATAATTTCCATAGCAAGACACTACATCTTTGCTGCCTGATGAGTCTTTGCTTCTTGTTGTTTCCTCAGGCAAACTTGGTCCTCCAGAGCTTCCTGCAGTCACAGGCAGGAGAAGAGGCAGCCATCCTGCAGGCAGACCAGGCCCTCACTGATGCAGACAAGGCCATGGCAGGTACAGGGGAGGACTGAACTCTCAGAGGGGAAGGTGGTTCCTGTGCTGCCCTTTGGCAGGTGTGGGAGCAAACACTTCCAGAACCAGAGCTCCCTCTTCTTTTGTGGAACCTCTCTGCTACATGTGGAAATAACCAGGGGAGTTTGGGTTTTATGTACATCCAGTCAGGGCTTCTCCATCATATGCTGAAGCAGGTTGTCTGATGAGGTAGTAGGAACAGTCAGACTTCTTCCCACCAATTTAATGTCATTTTAGTCTTTGAGCTCAGGACGGTACAGCTCAACATAACTGCTATTTCTTTAAAACTCTTGTGAAACAGAGGAACGTACCAAGAGACAAGCAGCAGAGATGAAACAGGATCTGCTAACACAGAAACTGAATGATGAGAAGCAAAAAATGGAGACCCAAGAGAGAAGCCACAAGGAACATGTAGCCCAGCTGAAAGAGAAGTTCAATATGGAAAGAGAAAACCTTATCAGAGAGCAGGAAGCAGTGCTGGAGCACAAGCTGAAGGTAAGTCTAGTTGGGCGTGGGCAGAGTCTGATGGACAAAATGCTAGTTTCTCAATAATAAAGGGACAGAACTTCAACCTTAAGTCAGATCTCAGAGAGAAATCCGAAGACCTATGTTTCATGTAAATATCAAAGAGATATGGATCATGCTGAAGACTCACCTCTGCAAGACTCAGCACTTTCTGTAGTGTTAGGGTTTGGAAGGGAAAATAACATGGCCCAGGCTCCTGAACTGCTGTTTGTGGTGATTATAGTGTCATATTTGCCCCACCATGAATACAACTTCGGTCTTAGAGGCGTTAGAATTTTTGGTACAACGATCAGAGACCTGGAATAGTTCCGTCTGCTCTTGAAGGTATCAGATTGTGCCTGGTAAGATATATGGGATGCTGAAAGCTCTAAAATTTGCTACATTTGTTTCCAGATCTGCCTGATTCATTTTACACACCTAGAGTAAATGTATTCTTTGTTCAAACCTGTAGTTTGATAGTGTCCTAAAGAGGGTCAGCAGATCTCATTATTTGTGACATGAGTGTGGTCATTCTATCTCAGGGGAACTGAGAAATACTCAGATTCAACTACATTTCCTCCCAGAGTGCATTCTTAGGGCTGGAATACATTACTGGTATAGTTTTAAGTCCTGCCTGAGGCACAGATCCTCCCTGCCCAGGGAGATGGTGTAGAGCTTGGGTTCCCAGCCCGCAGGCACAGACTGGTAGCAGTCTGTGGCCTGTTAGCAACTGGGCCACACAGCAGGAGGTGAGTGATGAGCAAGCAAGTGAGTAAGGCCTCATCTGTACTCACAGCCACTCCCCACCACTCGCATTACTGCCTGAACTCTGCCTCCTGTCAGATCAGTGGCAGCATCAGATTCTCAGAGGAGCCTGAACCCTACTGTGAACTGTGCATGCAAGGGATCTAGGTTGCATGCTCCTTATGAGAATCTAATGCCTGATGATCTGAGTTGGAGCTAAGGCAGTGATGCTTGGGAGTGACTGCAAATTCAGATTATCATTAGCAGAGAGGTTTGACTGCACAGAGCCATCATAAATCAATCGGCAGACTCATATCAAAACCCTATTAGTGAGTGGCAAGTGACAATTAAGCTGCATCTGGTGGCAGGTTCTACACTGGCAAGTGAGTTGATGTACTTCAATTATACATCTGGTGGCAGGTTTCAAGTAGGTATCCAACACTTATCTAGTCCTTATATGGCCCACTGATTATTTTAGTTACCACTTCTGTTCCCGCCTCTTTTCCACACTGCTCACTAGTCTCAATCACAGTTTTGGTGAGCTCACAAGCTAAGCCTAGCCAAAATAAGTTAAAAAAAAAATGTCACTGGAGAGCTCCTTTGAAAAGGGGGAAAGACCCAATGATGAGACAGCAGAAGACTCTAGGACTGCCAACAAAAATGAAAGTTTCATTTAAAAGAAAATACCAAAAGTCCTACTTAAATTACAGGTTCATTGCAATAGGTGGTTCATATTCTCCAACCCACTTTGCATAGTTTGTAGTGACCAGCTACACATTGAAGCCATGAAACCTTCAAAACTGATTTGCCACATAGAAACCAAGCCTTCTGCATTAAAGGATAAGCTTTAGGAGTTTATCAAAAGGAAAAAATGTGAACAAGAGGAACGGAAGCAATCACTGAAGGCCCCCACTTCATTAAACGTGTCTGCACTGAAAGCATCGTTCTTAGTGGCTAACCACATGCTAGAGCTAAGAAGAGGTGGTGAAGAGTTGATCCTGCCAACTACCAAGGACATTTGTCAGGAACTTTTAGGAGAGGCTGCAGTTCAGAAGGTGGCACGTGCTCCTCTTTCGGCTAGCACTATAACTAGATGAATTGATGTAATAGCAGAGGACACTGAGGCACAATTGTCAGAGGTTAATGAGTCATGGTGGTATGCAATCCAGGCTGACAAATCTATGAATGTTGACAACAAAGCAACAATCTTGTTTTTGAGGCATCTATTTTTCAGAGGATGTGCATGAGGATATGTTATGTGCAGTTTTGTTGCCAACCAACACCACAACCACAGAACTATTGAAGTCTTTGAATGATTACATAAAAGGACACCTGAATTGGGCATTTGTGTTGGTATGTGCACGGACGGAGAGGCTGCCATGACTGAACGGCTTTCTCGTTTCACTATTCAGGTCAAAGAGCTCGCTTCTGAATGTGAGTCTATGCACTGTGTTATCCTTAGAGAAATGCTGGCTAGATGAAAAATGTCACCTGAATGTAACAACATTTTGCACGATGTGATTAAAATAGTCAACTACGTTAAAGTATCTGCCCTTAACTCATGTCTGTTTGCCCAGCTCTGTGAGGAAACAGCTGAAGAGCACACACATCTCCTCTTATACACAAAAGTGGGATAGCTTTCTAAAGGTAGGTCACTGGCCAGAGTTTTTGAGTTAAGAGAGCCGCTCCAGAGATTCCTTTTATAAAAACAGTCACCACTGACAGCACATTTCAGTGACACACAATGGGTTCTGACCCAAACTTGCTTACTTGTGTGATATATTGAAAATCTGTCAGCTTCATGAGAGAATGACAACTGTGTTCAAGTCAGCAGATAAAATGGCTGCATTCAAAGCCAAACTGTAAGTATGCGGATGATGAGTAAACTGGGATTTTTGACATGTTTCAAACATTAGCAGAGATTTTGAAAAAGACTGAGCCAGGGCCTTCTTTCTCCCAACTGGTGTGTGATCACCTATTTCAGCTTTCAAAACAGTATGAACATCACTTCCCAAACACAAAAGACTCCTAAACTGGAAAGGAAAGGATCTGAGACCCATTTGTGAATAAACCAAACGAATCAACTTTATCCATGCTAGAAGAGGATGAATTTGCATGAAATCCCAATTGACAGTGGCCTTAAAAGTATGTTTGAGACAGCTTCAAATGTCAAATACTTTCTGGATTCAAGTCAAAGTGAAATATCCTGAGGTTGCCACAAAAGCACTGAAAAGCCTGCTTCCATTTCAACATCCTGTCTTCATGAAGCAGGGTTTTTTGCAGTAACAGCAACTGAAAATGAGATTGCCTAGTAGACTGGACATAAGCAACACATTTCAGACGTCACTGTCTCCCGTCCCCTCAGATGCAGCCATCTAGTTGCAGGAAAACGAACTCGGGGCTCCCCCTCATTCTGCTTTACAGTAAGTTGTGTAATTATTTCATTATATATCATGATGTAATAATAATAGGAATAGTGTGCACATAAATACAATATGCTAGATTCATCCTGAAACCCCCCTACTCTGGTCTGTGAAAAAATTGTCTTCCACGAAATTGGTTCCTGGTGCCTAAAAGGTTTGGGTCACTGGTATAGGTCAATCCTGGGAAGCTATAAACTATGAATACTCTGTCTACCCACCCACATCCAAACCTTTAGAAATATTGGACAAACTCGTCAAAAAGCATCTAAGACCATATAGAAACAGACACAGGTGCTGAGCTCCTGTAGTTGTTAGATATGAAGTTCTGATAGTTGGATGTTTTCAACAGGGCACTGTCTTCTTTTTACAGATGCAAGAACAAATGCTTACTGAAGGATTTGAAAGGAAAGCCAGTGAATTACATATTCAGATACTTCAACTACAAAAGGAAATAGAAAGAATTAAAGATGATAAGTTCCTTGAAACTTTAAGGATTCTGTCAGGAATTAGCCTTACGTTGTTAGCGTTCTCACGGCCTAAAGTTTTTAACCGTATATAGATATGATGGATCTCAGGTGAGTTGTTAAATGAGCTGACAATCCCTGTTAAGTACATGAAAAAAACTTGATGTAAGGGTGGCTAATCCTTGAAGTATATGTCACAGAGTTTCAATCAAGAAAAGTGTAAAAATAAGAGGTTATTACCAAAGAATCAGGGCCTGATATCCAAATATCTAAATAATTTTGATTGACTTGGTCGATTTAAAGGAATGGAAAATGAGTTAAAAGATAATGATTGATTCATAGCCAAGTTTTAAGCAAAGCATAAAAGAAGGGACACTCACCTATGATATAGACACGGAGAGAGTTTCTTTAGGCTCGATCTAACAAGCCCTCATAAATCAGCAAGGAAAGGGTAACGACCACATTTTTTAAATGGGTAAACATATAAGAAGATAATTAAAATGTTTAACTTTACTGATTATAAAAGATATGCAAAGTATAATTAGGAGATAACTGTGTCACCTCTCAGGGGCCAAGAAGTATAGTTTTGAGAGGACCCTGGCCTGGCAAGGGTTACAGGAAAGTGGCAGCCTGATATTTGCTAGGAAGAGTGCAGATTGATACAGATGTACACCAAAATTTAAATGCAAATACTGTTGATCCAGCAAGTTCTCACTTAGGGATTTATCTTAAACATTTATGTACCCAAGCTGAATAGGGAATGTATGGTGGTACATTTATTGAAGGATTGTTGTAATTCCAAAAGACGGGAAACATCTTTTAAGTCCCCCGATCATATACTAGTGAGGTAAATCCTGAGACACAATTATACAGGAATACTCTATATCACTAAAGTGAAAAGGGAAACTCTATTTGTGGTAATGTGAGAAAATCTCCAAGATGTATCATAAGCAAAATAAATAAATAAATAAAGATGCAGAAAGTGTGTAAGTTGCATTACTGATTTAAAACATAATCAATATGTGAATATACTTGTCAGGGAATGTTTAACAGGAGGATTCCTACGTGCTGTTTCTCGTAAATTCTCTGTTCCTTATCAGTTCCTATTCTAAGAATGAGTAGAGCTGCACGCAGCTCTCAGGACTGAGATCATGAGAAATGGTATCTGGTTGGATTCCTTTCAGTAACTCCCTTCAGTGACTCCTTTCAGTGTCAGCGACCTTGTATGTATTAGACTATCCATATTGTGGCTATTGATAAAATTTCATCCTGTGTAATAGCTGAGTAATCATCTTACTAAAGATATATAAGCCTGCATTTCTGCTAATAAAATACCTTTGCTCCATCAGAGGTTGGGTCCCCATGTCTTTCTTTCTCTCTCTCTCTCTCTCCTTCCCTCCAGCTCTCTCTTTCACTTTCTTATCATCGACTCTGGGCCACCAGATTCCAGTCCATTAAAGGACCCCAACATATATTATCTTCTATCTCTGGAAATACAAAAGAAACTGGTATCCATGAGCAAAACAGGAATGGACCTGCAAATTTGAGACAAAAAGTACATGACATATTCTCCTGTGGGTTTTATATTTTGTATGATTTATCACCTTTCAAACATAAATGGAATTATTAACATTAAATAAGAAATAATAATACATGGGATGGAAGAGTTCTTATGACAAGATGCAAGTGTTGAATAGTGTGAGAAATAAAAAGTCAGCTCCACAGGAGGAATCCACTTATTGGAGCAGGAAATGGAAAGCACCAGATGTGTATCACACTGTTGTCATTAAGGCTTTGAACTTCTAGCCCCTAAGTTATTTTTAGGTATAAAGCCTGCTGGAATGTTATGACCTCCAAATTCCTGCTACACTTCATGAAGACAGTGTATTCAAAGAAGAGGTTTTCTTCAATTTCAACACAATATTTAAGAATTCTTCTCAGCTGTCGAATGCTAGACCTTGTCCTTAGAATGAACTGGGTGTGGTGACCCTTCTCTGTGCCCCCATTGCACCACGTTTCACTCAAAGCACAGGATTTTTATATAATTTTGACATTGAAATGACCTGTTTACATTTTATCTCCTCTACCACCTCATGATCTTGTCTACTAGATCACCTTCACTGTATACTTAGCTCCCACCACAAAGATCACCACTGAAGCTTCAGGTGTTCAAACAATACACATGAATAAATACATAAGCTTCCACCCATCAGGGTCCCAAATCACCACTTCCTTACTACATTAATTGCTGCTTAGGGTTCTCAAAATAAAGGGCACAATTCTAGGAACTGGTACTGAAAGCATTCAGGCAGAAAGTACACACACCCATCTGAACCTGCCACTTTTCTCTGAGAGAGACTGCGCAGCCCATGTGCTCTGAGTTCCTCCAGTTTATCTCCCAGGAAACTTGCCGAACAATGAAGCCACCACATTGGGCTCACAGAGCAATGATATTGTTTAAAATAGCAAAAAAGGAGCCAGTAATTGGCAAAATTCACATTGTCATCATAACTGTTAACAGTTCAAGGAACGTCTGTTGAAATAAAACTGTGCCTTTGATGTGAGGAGGATCCATTTCTCACTGAACATGACACCCACATGCTGACAAACTGCAAAGTCTATAGGATGACTCTGCTTTCTTAAGGGTTCAGGGTTAATGCTCAATTGCCACTTCTCTGACCAAAGTCTCTGGAATAAGTCCTTCAGCGGGTCCAGTCCCTAAAGACCCTTTGGTGTCATCAGAGGAATATCTCGAATACCGGAAGTCTGGATGGTCTGGTAAAGTGGTCAAGAGATCAGTGAGGAGTTCTGTTTCCCCATCAAATCTCCCCAACACACATGACAAGTAATGCAAACAAGAAACAGACACATGCATTTGTGCCATGAAGTGATCATGGCTTAGAGAAAGGAAGGGGTCAGGAGTGAGGGAAAGGACTGTTAGGAAAGAGTGAAAGGAACCTGCACTGCTCTGATGTTCAGTCCCAAGTGGTCGTCTGTTGGAATAAAGTTATACGTATCTTAAGACAAGGCTCCAGGTGAAAGGCCTCTTCCAGACTTCATAATTAATAAATATTTGTTAAATGACTGATGGAATCAGAGATCTACCCAAGTACTTGTTGAACAACTCTGGAGGAAGACAGCATCACAATCATTTTTCACACGTTACTTAGTACAGGAAGAGTGAGCTTCTCTGGACATTTCTACATCCATTCCCCGTTCTCCTTAGACTAGTATACGGCATGCTCATGAGGGTCTCTTGCCTGTTGACTAGGTATTACACAGTCCTCACAGAATGTATTTATTAAGGAAATTCTTTAGTGTTACAGATGGATTGTCAGAACTCATTAGAAATGCAAATAGAAAATCCAACTCTTTGAGACCCTATGGACTGTGGCCTGCCACACTTCTCTGTCCATGGGATTCTCCAGGCAAGAGCACTGGACAGGACTTAGTGACTGAATAACAACAACAACAGCAGTGCTTTTATTCTGCTCCCAAGAAAACAAGGTCTGCAAAGACACATATATGCCCTTAGGACTTGTAGGCCAGTATTTTAACCAAAGTATTCCTCCCTGCTCCCATCACATGATAGCAATAATACCTCTTTGTGATGATCAAAGTCAATTGCCATGATAAACTACTCCTGTGCCTGCTGCTTTATTGGCAAAAGATGCCCAGAGAAAACAGGCAGTATCTATAGCTTCAGGTTTAAGATGCCTTTAGTGTGCCCCCTCAATGAAACACTCCCTTTCTAGAACCACAGGCCTAGATATTCAAGGTCAAGGAGCACAAATTTCCCCAAAGAAGTCACTGGGAGGGATACTTTGTGCCACTGGCCTCCAAACCCATGTATTATGCCTATTGTGTACCCAGCATCCTATAATGACTCTGGGCTTAAGTTACTGACCACATCCAGAACAATAGCATCCCATCCTCTCAAGAGTTATGGTCAAATTGGCATCTCAATTGCCTCTTGAGAGTGTTCCACAATTCTACTGGGCAAGCTAGTTCTGAACTGTGTGATTGTGGTAGAACCAGTGGAATTCATGTCACATGATCTTAAGCTCATTCTGTATTGTGTGAGTGGCCAAACACAACCCCAAGAGCTGAAAAAAGGCTCATCTTCAAAAGGACACTGAAGTCCTGCTGTGATCAGAGCCAGCATAACAAGGAGTAACAACAAAGCTATAGCTTTAAAAGAGATTCACACATTCTCCTCCAAATTTGTCTGCATTAGCGTCCCTTTGTTTGTTTATCATCATAAGACACATTCAAAGGGCACAAGTTAGGGAGTGGAATTCAGCTGGGTATATTGAACAGTTGGGAACACTTTGAAAAAGAAAATGCTTGTGCCTAAATAGAGTTTGTCCTTGTCTGGTAATGGCTGCAGTTTCTATTCCCCTCTTTCGAAGTAAGCACCAAGACAAAACCGAATAGCAGTTTAATTGGTAGATGTCCACACCACTTCTCATGCAAGAATTAGATAGACTAGTTTAAGATATGTAGTTTAAGATTTTACAATTGTGATGATACATCTGTAATATGTAATACAATTCCATTGTACAATACAAATACAATTACATTGTAATACAATTATGATACGACTATTGGCTCCGATATTCTTAAAAAGTAGTGGAGATGAGTGAGAAGGTAACCATTCCTGGTGAAGAATATGTGGATCCTAAAAATTTAGAAGAATGGACAACACAGAATGAGACTAACGGTGGATGAATATACAGACACGTGGGGCCTTCAGTTTGTATTAGATCCTGCTTTCTGTTTCTGTATAGAGCTAATAGACACCTTCCCCCGAAACTCCGACCCAACTATATTAAAGTCTGTGGACTTTGATCATGTGAATTCTCTGACACTTCAAAAATGGTAAAAGGAAACTTAAGCCAGAAATAACTTTTTCCTTTAAGAATGAGATCTAAAGAGAGTTTAGCTTGAACACTATCAGTTATTCCTTTACCTTGTGTTGCGATACACTGAGGCTGAACTTCCTCAGGTGATACACCTCCACCCCAGCTTGTAAGCAGAGCGACATACTTATTATAGCCAAGTAAGCAATCAGGGTCTATCACCTTACAATTTTATAGTCCTGAATCCCTATTCTTTGATCTTGTTTATGTCTGTGCTCTGCAATATCCAAGATGCTTTTAGTTTTGCCACGTTTTTGTAAATATTTTGCCTCAGTGCTTACTCTCTCCAATTCTAAAGCTCCCCGAGCCTAGGAACTTTATCACCCAAAGAGCTATTACTTCTCTGTGCCCACATTTTCCACGTGAAGGACTGCACTCCTATTTCTGAACTGCAAGTGCTTCAGGTTTGAGCTGTTTATAATGCTCGTCCATCCACACCCTGTGGTCTGGCACTAAACTCTGAGGATGTGGAAATGAGGTTCTTCCTCTCAGATGTTTCACTGGACACAGTGTGCAATACTCAGTTCAGTTCAGTCACTAAGTCTGTCCGACTCTTTGCAACCCCATGGATTGCAGCACGCCAGTCTTCCCTGTCCATCACCAACTCCTGGAGCTTACTCAAACACATGTCCATTGAGTTGGTGATGCCATCCAACCGTCTCATCCTCTGTCGCCCCCTTCTCCTCCCGCCGTCGATCATTCCCAGCATCAGGGTCCTTTCAAATGAGTCAGTTCTTCGCATCAGGTGGCCAGAGTATTGGAGTTTCAGCTTCAGCATCAGTCCTTCCAATGAACACCCAGGACTGATGTCCTTACTAGGTGACAAAGAAGCACAACTTCTAAAACAAGATGAAAGACTACTTTTTCTGGAGTTAAATAAATAGAAACTATAAAAATCTTCAGTTAAATCATCTCACTGACTGCCTTCCATTTAGGAACACATTTTACTGATTCTTCCTTTCCTAATACTATAGTTTTGTGAATTAGAGTTACAGGATATAACTTTTAAAAAATTTTTCCTGAAGCAATTACAAACCTAAAGACTCCAAATTTATTTGTAAGTAATAATATATATCATGTTTATAATATATATCATGTTTCAGAGCCAAACATATCGAAATGGCATTACAATTTTCATTTTGAATCGTACATCTTTATACCCTCATTGACAACAACAGAAAGTTAACAAAAACAGAATAGAGGAGACCAAGAGAGCTGAAAAAGACTAAGAGTGAGAGAGAAAAAGAGAGAAAAATTTCTTGGATACAGGTAACTGAGAAAAGATTAATTTTATCTGGTTTTAGGTCACATCCCCAATCTCCCTCTAAATCAATCTCAGTGACTCAGGCTTATGAGGCCACAGTAATTTTCCCAGCTTGGGTTCAAGTCTTGAAGATACTAATTGTGGCCTCAGAATTCAGAAAAATCTGTCCCTGATATTGTCACATACACCTTTACAGTTATAACACACTCTGCAGCTCCAAATATCATATCATTCTATTTTACAAAATAAGGGTATGGTAATCTAAGGATTCTTTTACTTTTCTAGTTGCCTTTGCAGCTAGAGAAGTCTGCATAGGGAATATGTGCAACCGCCCTTGCTCTTGGGAAGGCTTGGGCATAGCATTTTGAGACTATACTCTGCATGTCCTTCCTTCCCCTCACTGCCATCTGATATATAGATGAGATAGCGAAACCCTGAGTCATAGGGTTAAAAACCTGTAACAGAAACGTAACTAAGGGAAATTTGTGAGCTCCTTTTACAGAACAGCAGGTAAGAGAAGAGCTTGTTTGAAAACTCTTTCCTCTTGTAACACAACAAACCTGGCTGAAACCTGGTGAAACCAATATTGCTCATCAGAGTCTGCTCAGAAGAGACCTGCTTGTCCCATGACCTACTGTCATCACAGCCCGTGCAGCCTTACTGGGTTGCCTCTGTCAACTATAAGTGGGCACTTGCCGTGGGCACTTGCCAACAGCACTGCCAAGAACTGAACAGTAAGGGCATTTGCCATCTGCCTCTGAGGAAATTGGACCCTGTGCTGCTGCAGCTGTTGACCTTCAACAACCCCTGCGGAAGTTCAGGGTGGAATGGGGCACTCTGTGCTCCAGGTAATCTGATGGGACAGGTCTTCATATAGTTGGATATTTTTGGGGAACAGATTTTATGATAACAATCCCTGCATTTCCTCTCATCTTAAGTGAAAGTCTCTCAGTCGTGTCTGACCCTTTTCGACCCCATGGACTATACAGCCCATGACACTCTCCAGGCCACAGTCCTGGAGTGGGTAGCCTTTCTCTTCTTCAGAGAATCTTCCCAACCCAGGGATTGAACCCAGGTCTCACGCACTGCAGGTGGATTCTTTACCAGCTGCGCCACCAGGGAAGCCGAAGCATACTGGAGAGGGTAGACTGTCCCTTCTCCAGCAGGTCTTCCTGACCCAGGAATCGAATCAGGGTCTCCTGCATTGCAGGCGGATTCTTTACCAACTGAGCTATCAGGGAAGAGCCCAAACAAGACTTAACTCACAACTCTCAAATTGTGCATCTTTTTTAGTTGATACCTCACAAATAAACTCTCTGCTGCAAACCTGGGGTCTCAGTATCTTGGCTTGCAGCTCCTCGGCAAAAGAACCAGGTTCCCTAACAGCAGCAATCAAGCTTTTAACTTACAGGATTTTACAATGCCTTAAAGGATACAGAAAAGAATGGAAGGGATGAATCAAGCCCTAACCTCCCAATCTAGATCCACACTAGTAAAAGAAAAGAGAAAAACTCTTGACAAAATAATAGTGAAGCTCTAGAGGGAGGGGATATACATATAATTATGGCTGATCTGTGGTGGCGTACGGCAGAAATCCACACAACATTGTGAATCAATTATTCCCCAATTAAAAATTTAAAATAATAGTGACTATGGGCTATAAAATTAAGGATTTTATACACACACGTATTTCTTTTACTAATGAGAAAAATCACTGAGTTAAAAAGAAGAAACATTTTAGAAAGGAAAAAATGAAACATTTTTCAAGTGGAGAAAAATTAACAAACAAACCGCTCTCTCACAAAAACACCCCTGAGAGACAGACTGCTGAACTCTCATCTGTACATTACTTGGGCCACATTCAAGCCACTTGTGTAGGAGGGACAAAGTGTGCTTACCCAGCCAGGCATGGAGGTACAATCATCCTTGTCTTTCCCAGAATTCATCCAGATTCCTGCCTCTGTTTTTTTTTTAAAAAAAAATCCATGTTCTTTCAATTTTGATTTCGTTTCTCATAATCCCCACCAATTCCTGGATAGCTTTTAATAACTTGCTGGCTTTTCAGCTTCTGAATATAAGAGTCAGGTTTCCAGAGGCGCTGGACGCAGGAGAAGCCCTAGGGGCAAGCCAGGGCAGCTGACTTGACCCCTGGCTGCAGCTTCAGGTAAGTTTACTCTTAAATTTGACCTTCCAAGCACACTTCTGTTAGATAACAACAATAAATCCCCCTGCTCAGACCCCACACTGCAGGCAGGTCCGACCCAGGCTCCTATCAAATTACCGCTTATTCTCTGGGTCCCGGCACATGAAACATTTAGGGTGCACCCTGTAAGAGCTAGTATTCTTATTTCCCCAAGCCCTCTGGGACTGCCAAAAGCCAGCCTCACTGGCCTTCAAAGCAAAGTTCTTGAGGATTGTCTTCCTTGTGCTAGATCCATGGCTGTGGTGGAGGGGTGGGTGATGATACAGACCTAGGAATTCTCACTCCTTGGAAAACATTTCGGGTTATAATTATCCTCAAAGTTCTGAATAGCCCACACGGGGGTATGGAATTTGACTGTATTGAAACTCCACCACTCCTGCTCATCTCACTGTGGTTCCTCCTTTATATCACCATTCATAGGAGATCTCTTCTGATAGGTTCCATGTTTTTCACCAATGGTTGTTTTGCAAACAATTGTTTCTTTTGGGTGAACTCAGGATCTTTCCACTCCACTATATTGCCTAGACAATGAGTTTAGTCCTCAGAATAATGAATTAGGTACTGCTGTCATGCCATAATAAAATTGAGAACTATGATGTACAGAGACATTCCTAATTTGATTAAGACAACACAGCCAGCAAGTGGTTTGCTGGTGGGGTAGCTGTGAGTTCTTGGCAGCCATTCAGAACTCAGAACACAGCTTAGGAAAGCTTCCAGGAAGATGAGGTAGAAAGGACAAGTTGAAATGTGCATAAATGATGCCCTGTTAAAGAAAGAGTAGATGAGTATTAGTCAAGAGAAAAAGAATATGCAGATATGGCAGTTGTGAACAACGGATGATGGGGGTTTGTAGACCTGCACAGAATTCTAGGGTCTGTAACCATTTGGGGAGCCTACAAGGGATGGAGAAATTACAGAATCCAGTCTGTAGGTTTAGTGAACAACAATTTCCATAGCAAGACACTACATCTTTGCTGCCTGATGAGTCTTTGCTCCTTGTTTCCTCTGGCCAACGAGGTCCTCCAGAACTTCCTGCAGTCACAGGGAGGAGTAGAGGAAGCCATCCTGCAGGCAGACCCCCTCACTGATGGAGACAGAGCCAAGGCACGTACAGGGGAGGACTGAGCTCTCAGAGGGGAAGGTGGCTCTTGTGCTGCCATTTGGCAGGTGTGGGAACAAACACTTCCTGACACCAGAGCTTCTTCTTCTTCGGTGGAACCTCTCTGCTACATGGGGAAGTAAACCGGGGAGTTTGGGTTGAGTGTACATCCACTCAGTGCTTCCATATCATGAGCTGAAGCATGTTGTCTGATGTGGTAGCAGGAACAGTCAGACTCCTTCCCACAATATTAAAGCCACTTTATCTCTGAGCAAAGGAGGTAACAGCTCAGCATAACTGCTCCCTCTTTAAAACTCTTTTAAAAGAGCTGAGGGTGCCAAAAAGGACACAGCTAAGAGAGAACAGGAGCTGCTAAGAGAGAAACAGAATGAAGAGGAACAAAAACTGGAGGCACAAGAGAGAAGCTTCAAAGAAAACTTGGCCCAACTGCAAGAGAAGATGAATAGGGAAAGAGAAAACCTTCAGAGAGAGCAGGAAATGATGCTGGAGCACAAGCTGAAGGTAAGTCTAGATGGGCCTGGGTGGGGCCTGATGGGGAAACCCTAACTCCTCAGGAATAAAGGGACAGGAATTTGACTTTAAGTCTGATCCCAGAGGGAAATACAAAACCACAGGATTCACTGTAACATCAAAGAGATGTGAATTGTGCTGACGATTTGCCTCTGTAAGATTCGGCACCTTCTGTAGTGTTAGGGTTTGAGTGGGACTAATAACATGGCCCAGGCTCCTGGGCTGCTGTTTGTGGTAACTACAGCATTACATTTGTTCCCATGTGAATAGGACCTTAGTCTTAGAGTCTTTAGAATTTGGGAGACAACCATCAGAGACCTAGAATAGTTCTATCTTCTCTTGAAGGTATCAGCTTGTGCTGGTATGAAATGCAGGATACTAAACTGTAAAACTTACTACATTTATTTCTACATCTGCCTGATTCATTTTACACACCTAGAGTAAACGCATTCTTTGTCTGTCTGGAGTTTGATGGCCAGAGTTGTAAAGCTAGTCAGGAGTACCATTTTGGTGACTTTTGTATGGTCATTCTACCTCAGTGAAACTGACAAATATTTAGAATTCACTCACATCTTCTCCCAAAGTGTATTCTTAGGGCGGGAACCCCTTCTTGGGGTAGTTTTCAGGCATGACCTAGGCCCAAGTCCTCTGTGCCCAGAAAGACGGTCTTGAGGGAACATGGGAAGCTCCGAACCCTGGATCTTCTCTCTTTCCTGGTACAAATGCTTGCAAATATTAGACTAATATCAAAAAGCATCGAAGGTATTAGAGAAATAGACACACATGCATATCACCTGTAGCTGTTTGATACAGAATGCTAATTTGGGGCATTTTCAAAAGGGGAATCTCCTTTTTTACAGATGCAAAAAGAAATACTTACAGAAGGATTTAAAAAGGAAGCTGAGCAGCTAACTAAAGAAGATATTGAAACAACTGAAAATAAGTCCTTCATTTGAAATGTCCTTGATATGGCTAGCATGACATTAATTGCAATATTCCCTGGGGCTTATAAAGCATTTTGTGTGGGACTAAAACTTCTCAGTGATTGTATGAAAGGGGCTGAGAAACCCCGCTAAGTATAATTTGTAATGCTTCTTATGTTTTAGTAGTGTAACACTACAGTTCATTTTAAAAATATGTTTATCACTATAGTTTTGTTCAGGAGGAGCTTAAAAATAATAACTGACTATGAAAAAATTACTAAAGTTATTACCAAAGTGAGTACCAGGGCCTGATATTCAAAAAAGAAAAAAAAAAATTTTGATTAAATTAGATAATTTTAAGAAATGGAAAACAACTTGGAAGATAATGATTAATTCTAAAAAAGTGTTAAGAAAAGCAAGAAACAAATGAGAAGAGGAAGAACATTTGCAGCCTATAATATAGTCATGGAGATCAATTCTTTAAGTTATAATGAGCCCTTATACATCAGTGAGGAAAAAGCAACAAAGACATTTTTAAATGGGCAGAAATATACAAGAGAAAATGTGTTTAACTTTACTGATTATAAATGATGTTAAGGTTAAATTAGGAGGGACCTTTGTCACCTCCCAGATGGCCCAGAAAGAAGAGTTTGGACAGG
The DNA here is from genome assembly GCF_019320065.1 of Cervus canadensis. NCBI lineage: Eukaryota > Metazoa > Chordata > Mammalia > Artiodactyla > Cervidae > Cervus > Cervus canadensis. Next base: position 51,682,776 of record NC_057387.1, read on the forward strand.
ACACTGGCTGGCAAGGGTGTGAGCCCCCCAGGAAACGGGGGTCTCTGATAAATGCTAGAGAGAGTGAAAATTGGTACAAATATGTACCAAAGACTTAAATGCAAATACTGCTGATACAGAAGTCTACGTTTTGCAATTCATCTTTCAGATTTATTTACCCAAGGTGAAAATGACACATATAGCAGTATACTTGCCACAGGATTGTTTTAATTCCAGAAGAGGAAACGACTTTAAAGTCCCTCTGTCACACAATAGTGAGATCAATCCTGAGACACGCTTACACAGGAATACTCTACAGTCATTGAAGTGAAAAGGGAAACTCTATCTGTGCTAACATGAGAAAATCTCAAGATGCAGAAAGTGTGTATAGTTGTATTACTGATTGGAAAAATAATGAATATGTGCATATATTATCTATCTTTGGAAAATACAGAAAAAATTGGTATGCATGAGCACAATAGGAATGGACCTTCATATTTGATGTAAGACATGAGAGGATAACTAACTTTGCATGACACATTCCTCTGTGACTTTTATACTTTGTAGAAACTTTTCCTTATTGAAGCATAAATACAGCTATTAAAATTAAACACAGAAGCTTAACACACAGATCGGAAAAGAGACTTCTCTTCAAGAATACGGGAAATAGCTTCTTAAGGAAGCAGGACTAGTAAGAAAGTGTCAAGTAGGGTCCTCTGGTCTCCTCAGGCTCAGATGTTTTTTCTGCTAATTGTGTGAGCATTGAGTGTAAGACAGGCAAGAACATTTAAGCAACCAATCTGCAGTCTGGGGAAGCCCTGCTCTATGAAGCAAACAGCTGGTCCATGGTTACCAGTTATGGCAGGTCCTCTGGCCTTGAAGTTCTATCAAGGGCTGGGTCTTCTCTGGGATGCGGTTGTAAGAGCAGCAGAAGGGAGCTCGGAACAGCACAGCTGCCAGGAGCCATGGCCCCTCCTCGCTTAGGTCCTGTTCATGCAAGAGGATTGGGACCTGCTCGGTTTTCCTAACACATCGCATGTCTTAAGCAACGCTGATTTCATCATTACTATGGACTCTTATGTCCCTTAACAAACTCTTTTTCTTAATTCAGAAAAGACTTCCTGTACAAAAATCACCTTATCTAAAATGTTATATTCTAGATTTGGTCAATTCACATTCTATTAACCACCCTATGGGTATTAATTGAAGCCAGCATCTAAACATACACAGCACACTATTATTTGAAATATTTTAATGTTAATTACCACATGGAGGAAATATCTTTTTCAGTTACAATCTGCCATTGACTTGAATATTTGTCTCTTACTTGCTCACTAGACTCAAACATCATTATCATACCTGAAGCTTCATTACTTGCACCTAGCTTCTGTCCAAACCAAAAGGACAAATAAAATCCCTCATTGAAGCCTCCTTTTTATGTAAACACTTTTATTAAGATAATTCTTCCGTGTACATTGGACACACTGTATGACAGACATTGTGGAATGTCATTAATACTTACCTAGCAAATGTATGACAATGCTTTCCAATACCCACCACCTAGCAGAAAATTTTCTTTTGAAATACACGATTTCTCTTTTTCAAAGGAAAGTACTTTCCAGTTGTGTATGTGTTCTTCTATGATTCTACTATGATTATAAAGGAATTCAAAATCATTGAAAATAATTAACTATTGACAAAAAAAGTATGAAAATAATAAACTATAATTCTAACAATGAGCTAGAAATGCTGGTTATAATGGAATAAATAATTTTCAAGATTCTCAGGTATTTATTATTGATATATAAATGTTTTCATAAAAGAACAGCTTTGTACCTATTCTAAATTGAGTTATTCACAATCAACATGCTAAAATTTCTCTACAGAGAGTAACCTTGGTCATCTGAAAAGAGGTGTGAAATGTAGGGAAAAATTCCATTCCTTCATATTAGTGGTGAATTAAAACTCTTAAAGAAATTCCTCTTCATAACAATTTAAAAAGAGGACATTTTTATATCATTGAATAAGCAGGCCTAGCACATGCATGGGGTTCCCTCATGACTCAAACAGTAAAGAACCTGCCTGCAATGACAGAGACCTGGGTTCAATCCCTGGGTCGGGAAGATTCCCCTGGAGAAGGGCATGGCAACCCACTCCAGTATTCTTGCCTGGAGAATCTCAAGGACTGAGGAGCCTGGCGGGCCACACTCCATGGGGTTGCAAGGAGTCGGACACAACTAAGTGAATAACACTAGAACATGCATATAGGTAGACTGTAATCAGATGGTAAAGAACCTGCCTGCAATACAGGAGACCTGGATTCGATCTCTGGGTCAGGATGGTCCTCTGGAGAAATGAATGTATACCTATTCCAGTATTTTTCCCTGAAGAATTCCATGGACAGAGGAGCCTGGTGGGCTACAATCCCATGGGGTCAAAAAGAGTCAGACATGACTGACTAATACACACACACACACACACACACACACACACACACACACACACACGACTAGAAAGGGTAAAATGGTTTCACTTATATATCAAAGCAAATAAGTCCTTTCCATTGCATTTTTTAGCCAGTACAGAGCATGTTTCCTTAAGACCAATGGGATCTTGTTTTCCCATAAAATGATGAAAACTGCAAAATTTGCTATTACATGCTGAACTTTCTGAGCCTTGCTTCATAGTGTTCAACTCATGCTAATTTGAAAACTGAGTAATCCATTGTTAGGTTAATGGCCCTCATCAGAAAGAATAATTTTACATCTCAGCTCCCTGAGGAGAAATGATTACAGGCAGAATTGAACATAGGTTCAGCCACCGAGATGTCAGGGAGCCTGAAAATAAAACTACCACTGTTATTGTTCAGTCACTCAGTCATGTCCAACTCTTTGCAACTCCATGAACTGCAGCTTGCCAGGCTTCCGTGTCCTTCACTATCACCCAAAATTTGCTCAAACTCATGTCCATTGATTCCGTGATGCCATCCAACCATCTCATCCTCTGTCGCCTTTTCACTTCCTTCCTTCAGTCTTTCCCAGGGTCTTTTCCAGAGTGAGTTGACTCTTTGCATCATGTGGCCAAAATATTGGAGCTTCAGTTTCAGCATCAGTCCTTCCAATGAATGTTCAGGATTGATTTCCTTTAGGATTGACTGGTTTGATCTCCATGCTGTCCAAGGGACTCTCAATGTTCTTCTCCAGCACCACAATTTGAAAGCATCAATTCTTAGGTGCTCAGCCTTCTTTAGGGTCCAACTCTCACATCTGTATTTGACTACCGGAAAAGCCATAGCTTTGACTATATGTCTTCTTTTTTTTTTTTCCTTTGCAAAGTGATGTCTCTGCTTTATAAAATGCTGTCTAGGTTGGTCATATCTTTCCTTCCAAGGAACAAACATCTTTTAATTTCATGGCTGCAGTCACTGTCTACACTAATTTTGGAGCCCAAGAATATAAGCCTGTCAGTATTTCCATGTTTTCTCCATCTATTTGCCATAGAGATGGGACCAGATGCCATGATCTTCGTTTTTTGAATGTTGAGTTTTAAGCAAGCTTTTTCACTCTCCTCTTTCACCTTCATCAAGAAGTTCTTTAGTTCTTCTTTGCTTTCTGCCATTAGAGTGGTGTCATTCACATATCAGAGATTATTGATATTTTGCCCAGCAGTCTTGATTCCAGCTTGTGATTCATCCAACTCAGCATTTCATATGATGTACTTGGCATGTGTGTTAAATAAGCAGGGTGACAATATGCAGCCTTGATGTACTCCCTTCCCAATTTTGAACCAGTCCATTATTCCATGTCTGGTTCTAACTGTTGCTTCTTTACCTGCATACAGGTTTCTCAGGAGGCAGATAAGGTGGTTTGGTATTCCCATTTCTTAAGAATTTTCCAAAGTTTGTTGTGATCCACACACTCAAAGACTTTAGTGTAGTCAGTGAAGCAAAAGTAGATGTTCTTTTTCGGAATTCCCTTGCTTTTTCCATGATCCAACAGATGTTGACAATTTGATCTCTGGTTCCTCTGCCTTTTCTAAATCTGTACATCTGGAAGTTCTCAGTTCATGTACTGTTGAATCCTAGCTTGAAGGATCATGAGCATTACCCCGTATTATACTTCTAGTTATTTACCCAAAGAACAGGAAAAGTAATTCAAAAGGATATAAAAGTGCAGTCACTCAGTCGTGTGATCACTCTTTGTGATCCTATGGACTGTAGTCTGTCAGGCTCCTCCATTCATGGGATTTTCCAGGCAAGAATACTGGAGTGGGTTGCCATTTCCTTCTCCAGGGGATCTTCTGGACCCAGGGGTAGACTCAGACCTCCCACATTACAGGCAGACTCTTTACCATCTGAGCCACCAGGAAATACCTCAAAAGGATACAGGTACCCCTGTATTCTTTGCAGTTTTATTTGCAATAGTCAAGATATGGAAAGAACCTAAGTGCCTATCAATGAATAAGTGGACCAAAAAGATGTTTTTATATATAAATACAATAAATACTAGTCAGCCATAAAATAGAATGAAATTTTGACATTTGCAACACTGATGGACCTTGACACTATTATGCTGAATGAAATAGATCAAGTGGAGAAAGACAAATACTATATTATTTCACTCGTATGAGGAGGGGAGAATACAAAAACAAATAAGCAAACAAAGTAAAACAAAATGAACTCATAGATACAGTGAACAATTGAACAATTGGCAATTACCAGAGGAAAGGGTGCCAGCGGGTAGACAAAATTGGTGAAGAGAATCAACTGTATAGTGACGGATGACAAGTGTATTTGTGGTAGTGATCATTTATTTCTATATACAGATGTCAAATTATAGTGATGTACACATGAAACGTAAATAGTTTTAAAAATAGAGAAAGTACATTTGCCCAACTATCTCGAAAGAAACACTCTAAAAGAGAGATGGGAAAATGAATTTTCTTCAGGTGATAAATTTAAAGAATTCACCATCATTTACCTTTATATTATATGCAATTTACAAAAAGTTTCAATTGTCCCTGGTATCAACGTTTTGGTTTGTTTCCCACATAAACAGTACATTTTTTGACCAAAATAAGAAGATGGATTCCTAACATTAGACCTATTTCAAAGCAATCCTGCCCTACTTTCATTTTCAATTTCACTTCTATTAACCATAAACTATATTTCACACTTTGTTCTAAAATTGACACCAGCACTTTACATTCATGAAGAAGGGTGGAGATAAACTTTAGAACTTATCACTTACAAAATATTAATCAAACAAATCAAGAAAGGAAACAAGGGAGGAAACAAGCAGAATTCATGCATTGTTGCCCAAATTTTCTCAGATTAGACTTAAATACAGCCTTAAACTCTATGGACACACTGACATGTCATTTGAGAACCTGACACCAATTTCTTGAAAGCTTAGTTAAGAAATAACTTTTGAGAACAGCCAAGACGCAATTTTAGAAAGACCCTGAGCTTTCTTCCACTTATGAGCACACGAAACCAAAACTACTTGCAGAGAAACAATCAGTGAAAAAGATGGCAAAATACCAGAATAGATCTTCTGTAATTAAAGACATAAGGAGGGAATGACAAGGAGATTGGTAGGAGGGGCACAATCACAATATCATCAGATCCCATACACCCTGGGTGAGGGAACCCTCAAACTGGAGAATAATTATCTTGTAGAGGTTCTCCTGCAGGAGTGAGAGTTCTGAGCCCCACTTCAGGCTCTTGAACACAGGGCTCCAGTACCAGGAAGATGGGCCCCAGAGCATCTAACTTTGAAGGCCAATAGGGCATAGTTTCAGGAATCCCACAGAACGTTGGGAAATAGAGACTCAGTCTAAAAGGGCACACATAAAATTTCACTCACATGAGGACCCAGAGAAAAAGCAGCAATTTGATAGGAGCCTGGTCCAGCCCTACTGGCTAATTTTGGAGTCTCCTGGAGAGGCGAGGTGGTGATTTTAGATCACCCTGGAGACACAGGTTCTGGGTAGCAGCCATATTGAGGAACTTTGAACCACATGAACACTCTCAGCAGCTGCCATATTGACTCTTTAGTGCCAAGATCTGTCCCTACCCAAAAGGCTGAAGACAGTTTCAGAGACCCTATACCATTAAGCTGACACATATTTTCATTGTAGTATAGGGGTCCCAGAAGGAGAAGAGAGAGAGGAAGGGGGATGAGAATATAACTGAAGACATCATAGCTGAAAACCTCCCTAACCTGGAAAAGGAAACAGACACTGGAGTCTAGGAAGTGGAGAGTGTTTCACATAACATGAATCCAGAGCAACACACCAAGATACATTATAATGAAAAAGACAAACAGAAACTATAAAACTAGAGGAAAACATAGGCAAAACACTCTCTGACATAAATGACAGCAAGATCCTCTATGAACCACTTCCCAGAGTAATGGAAATAAAAGCAAAAATAAACAAATAGGACCTAATTAAACTTAAAAGCTTTTGCACAACTAAGGAAGCTATAAGAAGGTGAAAAGACAGCCTTCAGAATGGGAGAAAATAATAGCAAATGAAGCAACTAACAAAGAATTAATCTCAAAAATATACAAGCAGCTCATGCAGCTCAATTCTAGAAAAATAACTGACCCAGTCAAAAAAATGGGCCAAAGAACTAACAGACATTTCTCCAAAGAAGGCATACAGATGGCTAACAAACACATGAAAAGATGCTCCACATCACTCATTATCAGAGAAATGCAAATCAAAACTACAATAAGGTACCATCTCATGTCGGTCAGAATGGCTGCTATCCAAAAGTCTACAAGCAATAAATGCTGGAGAGGGTGAGAATAAAAAGGAACCCTCTTACACTATTGGTGGGAATGCAAACCAGTATAGCCACTATGGAGAACAGTGTGGAGATTCTTTAAAAAACTGGAAATAGAACTGCCATACGACCCAGCAATCCCACAGCTGGGCATACACACTAAGGAAACCAGAATTGAAAGAGACACATGTACCCCAGCGTTCATTGCAGCATTGTTTTCAATAGCTAGGACATGGAAGCAACCTGGATGCCCATAAGCAGATGAATGGATAAGAAAGCTGTGGTACATGTACACAATGAAATATTACTAAACTATTAAAAAGAATGATTTGATCAGTTCTAATGAAGTGGATGAAACTGGAGCCTATTATACAGAGTGAAGTAAGTCAGAAAGAAAACATTAATACAGTATATTACTGCATATATATGGAATTTAGAAAGATGGTAATGATGATCCTATATGTGAGACTGCAACAGAGACAGAGATGTAAAGAACAGACTTTTGGACTCTGTGGGAGAAGGCGAGGGTAGGATGATTTGAGAGAATAGCATTGAAACATGTATATTACCATATGTGAAATAGATTGCCAGTCCAGGTTCGATACATGAGACAGGGCATTCAGGGCCAGTTCACTGGGATGACCCTGAGGGATGGGATGGGGAGGGAAGTGGGAGGGATTTAAGGATGGGGAACACATGTATACCCATGGATGATTCATGTCAATGTATGGCAAAAACAACTACAATATTGTAAAGTAATCAGCCTCCAATTAAAATAAATAAATTAAAAAATAAAATTAATATAAATTGGTATAGCCACTATGGGGCTCCCCAGGTGGCTCAGGGTAACGAATCCACCTGCCAGTGCAGGAGACAAAAGAGATGAGGGTTTGATCCCTGGCTGGGGAAGATCCCCTGGAAAAGGAAATGGCAACCCACTCCTGTATTCATGCCTAGAAAATTCCATGGACAGAGGATCCTGGTGGGCTAGTCTATGGGGTTGCAAAAGAGTCAGACACAACTGAGCACAGCACAGCATAGCCACTATGGAGAACAGTATGGATGTTCCTTAAAAACCTGAAAAGAGAACTACCATATGACCCAACAGTTGCACTCCTAGGCATATACCCAGAGAAAACCATAATTCAAAAAAATTCATGCACTCCAATTTTCATTGCAGCGCTATTTACTATAGCCAGGACATGGAAGCAACCTGAGGGACAGATACAGAAGATGTGGTACATATATACAACGGAATATTACTCAACCATAAAAAGAGCAAAATAATACAGTTTGCAGCAACATGGATCTGGAGATTGTCATTACTAAGTGAAGTCAGACACAGGAAGACAAATATCATATGATATCTATTATATGCAGAATCTACAAAAAGGGTACAAATGAACTTATCTACAAAACAGAAGTAGAGTCACAGATATAGAAAAGAAACTTATGGTTACCGAGGGATAAGGAGGGGAGGGATAAATTGGGAGGTTGTGGTTGACATATACATACTGCTATATATAAAATAGACAACTACTAAGGACCTACTGTATAGCACAGGAAACTACTCAGTACTCTGTAATGGCCTATACGGGATAGGAATCTTTAAAAAAAAAAGAAGTGGATATATGTATATGTATAAATGATTCATTTTCTGTACACCTTAAATTAACATCGCATTGTAAATCAAGTATACTTCAATAAAAATTTAAAATAAAATAAAAGATGGGCAAAACTTAAAAAAAAATAAAGACTAAGAGACGATACTAAAAGAAACAAGGAAAAAAATAAAAGAAGGGAAAATAAGCAAATAATATACAAAATAACTTCCATAAGCTATCAACTGATTTTTCAGCAGAAATATATAGACATCACATATTTAAAGTGTTAAAAGGGAAAAACCAAAACTAAGCCTGCTCTGTGAAATAGGGCAATCATTAAGACTTGATGGAGAATTCCATCAAGTTACAGATAAGCAAAAGCTGAAGGAGTTCAGTACCACCAAACAACCATGACAACAAATGATAAAAGAACTTCTAGGCAAAAATGGCCATAAGTGAAACAAGAAAATTATGAAGTGAAAGGCTCAACAGCAAAGGCACGAAATCAGCCACACACAAATCTAGTATGGAGATTACAAGACAAAAGCAGTAAAATGGTCTCTAACCACAATAAGAAATTAAAGGATACACAAAATAATGAGATGCAAAATAGGCTATCAAAAATTGTAATCTTGAATGAAGGAGAATAAAATGCAGGGTTTTGAAAATGAGAGATCAATAACTTAAAATAATTACATATACATATAGCCTTTCATTGGAGAAGGCAATGGCAACCCATTCCAATACTCTTGCCTAGAAAATCCCATGGACAGAGGAGCCTGGTAGGCTGAGGTCCATGGGGTCGCTAAGAGTTGGACATGACTGAGCGACTTCATTTTCACTTTTCACTTTCATGCGCTGGAGAAGAAAATGGCAACCCATTCCAGTGTTCTTGCTTGGAGAATCCCAGAGACGGGGGAGCCTGGTGGGCTGCCGTCTATGGGGTCGCACAGAGTCGGACCCGACTGAAGTGACTTAGCAGCAGCATCAGCAAGAATACACAGAAGAACTGTACAAAAAAGATCTTCAGGAACCAGATAATCATGATGGTGAGATCACTCACCTAGACCTAGATGTGCTGGAATGCAAAATCAAGTGGGCCTTAGGAAGCATCACTATGAACAAAGCTAGTGGAGGTGATGGAATTCCAATTGAGCTATTTCAAATCCTAAAAGATGATACTGTGAAAGTGCTGCACTCAATATGTCAGCAAATTTAGAAAACTGAGCAGTGGCCACAGGAACAACAGACTGGTTCCAAATAAGAAAAGGAGTATGTCAAGGCTGTATATTGCCACCCCGCTTATTTAACTTATATGCAGAGCACATCATGAGAAACACTGGGCTGGAAGAAGCACTAGCTGGAATCAAGATTGCCAGGAGAAATATCAATAACCTCAGATATGCAGATGACACCACCCTTATGGCAGAAAGTGAAGAGGAACTAAACAGCCTCTTGATGAAAGTGAAAGAGAAGAGTGAAAAAGTTGGCTTAAAGCTCAACATTCAGAAAACTAAGATCATGGTATCTGGTCCCATCACTTCATGGAAAATAGATGGGGAGACAGTGGAAACAGTGTCAGACTTTATTTTTTTGGGCTCCAAAATCACTGCAGATGGTGATTGCAGCCATAAAATTAAAAGATGCTTACTCCTTGGAAGGAAAGTTAAGACCAACCTAGATAGCATATAAAAAAGCAGAGACATTACTTTGCCAACAAAGGTCCGTCCAGTCAAGGCTGTGGTTTTTCCAGTGGTCATGTATGGATGTGAGAGTTGGACTGTGAAGAAAGCTGAGAGCCAAAGAATTGATGCTTTTGAGCTGTGGTGTTGGAGAAGACTCTTGAGAGTCCCTTGGACAGCAAGGAGATCCAACCAGTCCATCCTAAAGGAGATCAGTCCTGGGTGTTCATTGGAAGGACTGATTCTGAAGCTGAAACTCCAATACTTTGGCCACCTCATGTGAAGAGTTGCCTCATTGGAAAAGACCCTGATGCTGGGAGGGATTGGGGTCAGGAGGAGAAGGGGACGACAGAGGATGAGATGGCTGTGTGGCATCACTGACTCGTTGAACATGAGTTTGAGTAAACTCCAGGAGTTGGTGATGGACAGGAGGCCTGGAGTGCTATGATTCATGGGGTTGCAAAGAGTCAATACCACTGAGCGACTGAACTGTACTGAACTGAACTGAACCCCAGTCACTGGACTAAAGATTTACTGAGCATGGTTCCGCCTATTAGAACATGAGCCAATTTTCCTCCTCAGTCAGTCTCTCCCATCAGGAAGCTTCCATAAGCCTCTTGTTCTTCTCCATCAGAGGACAGACAGAATGAAAGCCACAGTCACAGAAAACTAACCAATCTGATCACATGGACTACAGCCTTGGCTAACCAATGACTATGAGCCATGCCTTGTAGGGTGACCCAAGACAGACAGGTCATGGTGGAGACTTCTGAGAAAACGTGGTGCCCTGGAGAAGGGAATGGCAAACCACTTCAGTATTCTTTCCTTGAGAACCTTATGAACAGTAAGAAAAGGCAAAAAGATAGGACACTGAAAGATGAACGCCCCAACTCAGTAGGTGCCCAATATGGTAATGGAGATCAGTGGAGAAATAACTCCAGAAAGAATGAAGGGACAGAGTCAAAGCAGAAACAACACCCAGTTGTGGATGTGACTGTTGATGGCTGTAAAGTCTGATGCTGTAAAGAGCAATATTGTATAGGAACCTGGAACGATAGGACCATCAATCAAGTTAAATTGGAAGTGGTCCAACAAGAGATGGCAAGATTGAACATCAACGTTTTAGGAATCAGTGAACTAAAACGGACTGGATTGGGTGAATAACTAAGATGACCATTATATCTACTAGTGTGGGCAAGAATCCCTTAGAAGAAATGGAGTAGCCCTCATAGTCATGGAAGGAATCTGAAATGCAGTACTTGGATGCAATCTCAAAAACGAGAGAATGATGTCTGTTCGTTTCCAAGGCAAATCATTCAATATCACGGTAATCCAAGTCTATACCCTGACCAGTAATGCTGAAGAAGCTGAAGTTGAATGGTTCTATGAAGACCTACAAGACCTTTTAAATAACACCCCACTAATAATGAGAAAACAGAAAGAGAAATTAAGGAAACAATACCATTCGCTATTGCAACGAAAAGAATATAATACTTAGGAATAAATCTACCTAAAGAAACAAAAGACCTATATATATAAAACTATAAAACACTGATGAAAGAAATCAAAGAGGACACAAATAGATGGAGAAATATATCGTGTTCATGGATCAGAAGAATCAATATAGTGAAAATGAGTATACTACCCAAAGTAATCTATAGATTCAATGCAATCCCTATCAAACTACCAACGGTATTTTTCAGAGAACTAGAACAAATAATTTCACAATTTGTATGGAAATACAAAAAATTTCGAATAGCTAAAGCAATCTTGAGAAAGAAGAATGGGACCGGAGGAATCAACCTGCCTGACTTCAATCTCTACTACAAAGCCACAGTCATCAAGACAGTGTGGTACAGGCACAAAGACAGAAATATAGATCAATAGAACAAAATAGAAAGCCCAGAGGTAAATCCACGTACCTATGGACATCTTATCTTTTACAAAGGAGGCAAGAATATATCATGGAGAAAAGACAATCTCGTTAACAAGTGGTCCTGGAAAAACTGGTCAACCACTTGTAAAAGAATGAAACCAGAACACTTTCTAACACCATACACAAAAATAAACTCAAAATGGATTAAAGATCTAAATGTAAGACCAGAAACTATAAAACTCCTAGAGGAGAACATAGGCAAAACACTCTCCGACATAAATCACAGCAGGATCCTCTATGACCCACCTCCCAGAATATTGGAAATAAAAGCAAAAGTAAATAAATGGGACCTAGTGAAACTTAAAAGCCTTTGCGCAACAAAGGAAACTATAAGCATGGTGAAAAGACAGCCTTCAGAGTGGGAGAAAATAATAGCAAATTAAGCAACAGACAAAGAATTAATCTCAAAAATATACAAGCAACTCCTGCAGCTCAGTTCCATTAAAATAAATGACCCAATCAAAAAGTGGGCCAAAGAACTAAACAGACATTTCTCTAAAGAAGACATACAGATGGCTAACAAACACATGAAAATAACTTCAACATCACTCATTATCAGAGAAATGCAAATCAAAACCAAAATAAGGTACCATTACATGCCAGTCAGAGTGTCTGCTATCCAAAAGTCTATAAGTAATAAATGCTGGAGAGGGTGTGGAGAAAAGGGAACCCTCTTACAACTGTTGGTGGGAATGCAAACTAGTACAGCCACTATGGAGAACAGTGTGGAGATTCCTTAAAAAAGCTGGACATAGAACTGCCATATGACCCAGCAATCTCACTGATAGGCATACACACTGAGGAAACTAGAACTGAAAGAGACACATGCACCCCAATATTCATCGCAGCACTGTTTGTAATAGCCAGGACATGGAAACAACCTAGATGTCCATCGGTAGATGAATGGATAAGAAAGCTGTGGTACATATACACAATGGAATGTTACACAGCCATTAAAAAGAATACATTTGAATCAGTTCTAATGAGGTGGATGAAACTGGAGCCTATTATGCAGAGTGAAGTAAGTCAGAAAGAAAAACACCAATACATTATACTAATGCATATATATGGAATCTACAAAGAAGGTAGTGATAACCCTGTATGCTAGACAGCAAAAGAGACACAGATGTATTGAACAGTCTTTTGGAATCTGTGGAAGAGGGCGAGGGCAGGATGATATGGGAGAATGGCATTGAAACATGTAAATTATCATATATGAAATGAATCACCTACTTAGATTCGATGCATGATACAGGATGCTCGGGGCTGGTGCACTGGGATGACCCAGAGGGGTGGGATGGGGAGGGAGGTGGGAAGGGGATTCATGATGGGGAACACATGAACACCCATGGCGGATTCAAGTCAATGTATGGCAAAACCAATACCACATTGAAAAGTAAAATTAATTAACTAATTAATTAAAAAAAAAAAACTAACACCCTGGAAAAGGTCCTTTTCATTATAGGGGACTGGCATGCAAAAGTAGGAAGTCAAGAGATACCTGGAGTAACAGGCAAGTTTGGCCTTGGAGTACAGAATGAAGCAGGGCAAAGGCTAAATAGAGTTTTCAAGAGAATGCACTGGTTATAGCAAACACCCTCTTCTGACAACACAAGAGGAAACTGTCCATGTGTAGACATGGACATCACCAAATGGTCAACACCGAAATCAGATTGATTATATTCTTTGCAGCCAAAGATGGAGAAGCTCTACACAGTCAGCAAAAACAAGACCAGGAGCTGACTGTGGCTCAGATCATGAACTCCTTATTACCAAATTCAGACTTCAATTGAAGAAAGTAGGGAAAACCACTAGACCATTCAGGTATGACCTAAATCAAATCCCTTACAATTATACACTGGAATTGACAAATAGATTCAAGGGATTAGATCTGATAGAGAGAGTGCCTGAAGAACTATGATGGAGGTTCATGACATTGTACAGGAGGCAGTGATCAAGACCATCCCCATGGGAAAAAAAAAAAATGCATAAAGGCAAAATGAACAAATAGCTGAGAAAAGACAAGACATGAAAGATAAAGGAGAAAAGGAAAGATATACCCATCTGAATGCAGAGAATAGCAAGGAGAGATAAGAAAGCCTTCCTCAAAAAAAAAAAAAAGAAAGCCTTCCTCAGCAATCAATCAAAGAAATAGAGGAAAACAGCAGAATGAGAAAGACTAGAGATCTCTTCAGGAAAATTAGAGATATCAAGGGAAATTTTCATACAAAGATGGACTCAATAAAGGACAGAAATGGTATGGACCTAACAGAAGCAGAAGATATTAAGAAGAGGTGGCAAGAATACACAGAACTATACAAAAAATAACTACGATGCTGTGGTCACTCCCCTAGAGCCAGATGTCCTGGAATGCAAAGTCAAGTGGGCCTTAGGAAAAACCACCATGAACAAAGCTAGTGGAGGTGATGGAATTTCAGTTGAGCTATTTAAAAGCCGAAAAGATGATGCTGTGAAAGTGCTGCACTCAATATGACAGCAAATTTGGAAAACTCAGCAGTGGCCACAGGACTGGAAAAGGTCAATTTTCATTCCAATCCCAAAGAAAGGTAATGTTAAAGAATGCTCAAAACTGCCGCACAATTGCACTCATCTCACACCCTAGTAAAGTAATGCTCAAAATTCTCCAGTCAGGCTTCAATAATACATGAACCGTGAACTTCCAGATGTTCAAGTTGGATTTAGCAAAGGCAGAGGAACCAGAGATCAAATTGTCAACATCCACTGGATCATTGAAAAAGCAAGAGGGTGCCAGAAAAGCATCTAATTCTACTTTATTGACTATGCCAAAGCCTTTGACTGTGTGGATCAAAAAAAACTGGAAAATTCTGAAAGAGATAGGAATATCAGACCACCTGACCTGCCTCTTGAGAAATCTCTATGTAGGTCAGGATGCAACAGTTAGCACTGGACATGGAACAACAGACTGGTTCCATATGGGGAAGGGAGTATGTCAAAGCTGTATATTGTCACCCTGCTTATTTAATTTCTATGCAGAGTACATCTTGAGAAACACTGGGCTGGAAGAAGCACTAGCTGGAATCAAGATTGCTGGGAGAAATATCAGTAACCTTGGATATGCAGATGACACCACCCTTATGGCAGAAAGCAAAGAAGAACTAAACAGCCTCTTGATGAAAGTGAAAGAGAAGAGTGAAAAAGTTGGCTTAAAACTCAACATTCAGAAAACTAAGATCATGGCATCTAGTCCCATCACTTCATGACAAATAGATTGGGAAACAGTGGACACAGTGACAGACGTGATTTTGGGGGGATCTGAAGTCACTGCAGGTGGTGACTGCAGCCATGAAATTGAAAGACGTTTACTCCTTGGAAGAAAAGTTGTCACCAACCTAGACAGCATATTAAAAAGCAGAGACATTACTTTGCCAAAAAGGTCTGTCTAGTCAAAGCTATGGTTTATCCACTAGTCATGTATGGATGTGAGAGTTGGACTATAAAGAAAGCTGAGCACAGAAAGATTGATGCTTTTGAACTATGGTGTTGGAGAAGACTCTTGAGAGTCCCTTGGACTGCAAGGAGATCCAACCAGTCCATCCCAAAGGAAATCATTCCTGAATATACATTGAAAGGACCGATGCTGAAGCTGAAACTCCAGTTATTTGGCCACCTGATGTGAAGAACTGACTCATTTGAAAAGACCCTGATGCTGGGAAAGATTGAAGGCAGGAAGAGAAGGGCATGAGATGAGGATGGCATCACCAATTCAATGGACAAGAGTTTGAGTAAACTACGGGAGTTCAGGATGGACAGGAAGGCCTGGTGTCCTGCAGTCCATGGGGTCTCAGAGTTGGACATGACTGAGTGACAGAGCTGAACCCCAGTCATATCAGAGAAAGAACAAAAACCAAAGAAACTATACTTATGCCCAGTTAGGTGGGCAATCAAGACCAGGTCACTGCTCTCTCTTTCTCCTTGTGATGACTTCTTTATCTGCTCTTTTTCTCAAATACCTGACAGTGGTGAACTCCTTGTCTTTTCTCCTTGGTGAAACTGGGAGCTCAGGTTGCTCTGTATTAATCAGCAAGAAGTCAAATGCCATCAAGATGTCGAGGGGTACAGATCATCTTAGGTGTTATACCCACACTAAACAGAACACACAGGACATGGCAGCTGATTGGCCTGAGCCATGCTGAACCATGCTCCCCTAGGTATTTGATCATATCCATTTCTATTCTCAGTTGAAGGGAGCATTGCCAATGGCAAACAGTCAAAATCTTGGAGTATGGATAAGATACATTGCCTGCAGCTTCTTCAACATATACCTCACATCCTCTCCCACTGTGGGTTTAAACCTTTAGAAAGATGGGCAAGCAATTCTCATAGGTCTTGTTGAATTTCCTGCTGTTACATGCCCACCTCAGTCAATAAACAAAGAATTCATCCTTTTTTGAAGAGAATAACAGAAATGAGGAAAATACAGAGAGGAAGGGGAGGAAAAATATCTGACAACAGCTGATGTATAGTCCAGGTGGGAGAAGTACACAGATAATCCACTTAGCGGGTAACTTAAAGGCGGGGGGCAGGGGAGGGACAAGTTCAAGGGCACAAGCAGAGGGATTCAATGAAGGATATGGAGAAGTCAGAAGGTGGCAGGAACAAGGACCAGGTAGCTTTTATAACTCGTGTAGAGTGAAAAAGCAAGCAATGTGTGAATTCCAGAATTATCCGAGATCAGAGATAATGGATGATAAAAAATGAAAGACGTGACCAAGGTAGAGGAACAGAGACCCTGGGGCACTGTGGTTGATGAGGGTGGAAGCAAGGGGAACAGAAGCCTGACTTCTAGTCTCCTGCTAGTACTTCTCACTGGTAAATATCAATCAGAAAGGATGGAGGATATGGGGGATCTTCAGTGTCAGATAAATATAGAAAGTTTAATACAGTTTGCATTATGTCTAGAATGTGACACAGTTAGAGCCATTAATGGTAGGAAGTGAACAGGGGAAACAAAGTGTTCCTTGAGAAGGTTCTGAACATGTATAGAGGTTGGATTTTTTGTCCTTGTTAAAATGGAAGTATCTTCCTCCTAGGCATGCATTCATCGGCACGCAAGTTCACCCAAAGCAACCCCTGGGCAGTCTGGACTATTGCTCTTACTGGGTGTTGCATTCTTGTCTTTCTGTAAAGGTTTCCCTTTGGGGTCCACAGTCAGGTCTGAAACCAAGGGCATCTGGATGTTGTGTGTGCACCATCCCTCCAAGGAGAACCACACCCTGATCTTTCTGAACACTGAGGGTCTGGGCAATGTGGATAAGGTAACACAGGGAATCTTCTTTACTCTTGAGACTCCACTTGCATTTCAATTTCCCACCTCGATTTGATTTTTATGACATGTTCCTATAAACTGCAAATCCTATTATGAATGATGAGCCCAAATTCTCTTTCCTTGAATTAATTTTTTGATAAAATATATACTTCAGTTGATAGGAATAAATTTTTATTATTTATAACACTGGGGTGAAAGATACAGTGAAAATCTTTCAGTCCTGTCCAACTCTTTGCAACCCCATGCACTATACTGTCCATGGTATTCTCCAGGCCAGAATACTGGAGTGGGTAGCCTTTCCCTTCTCCAGAGGACCTTCCCAATCCAGAGATCCAACCCAGGTCTCCTGAATTTCAGGCAGATTCTTTACCAGCTGATCCACACGGGAAGCCCAAGAATACTGGAGTGGGTAGCCTATCCCTTCTCCAGAGGATCTTCCTGACCCGGAAATCGAACCGGGGTCTCCTGCATTGCAGGTGGATTCTTTAGCAACTGAGCTATCAGGGAAGCCCGTACAAGTTAATAAATATTCATTGGGAATTTGAATCCTGGGGATGAAGTGTAACAGATATCTCAGTGAGTTAAAGACCCAAAGCTGAGTTGGGGAGATAAATATTCAGTGTTCTCAGTACAGGGAAGCAAGAGGAAAAGAATGTGAGAATCTATCCCAGTTGCTCAGGTTCCTGAAAACTTCCTTGTGAAAGCTATAACCCATTCAATCAATGGGATCTAGTCATTGAAGTATGTGGAGTTGATGAGTTGATGGTGGTGTAAGTAGGAACCATTAACATAGGATTTCTCTGAATAATGTATTTTTCAAATCTCCAGAAAAGTTTCAGCTATCCCAGGAAGATTTTCGGTTCTGAAGATGAATTCTTCATTGACTTATCTAGAAGCATGAGCTACTTTAATCAAGAACTTTGTAAATGGGATAATTTTAGAAATTTTGTCTTTACAGTGTTAGTTGTAATCAAACTTTTTGACTTATTTATAGTAATCTGTATCTATACAAGAAAGCAGTAGTATTGAATCTTTGGCCTTCATCATTGTAGAAAAGAGCTGGTACATAAATTCAGAAATTCTAAATTTAAAAATCCAGATTTAATGTATTCAATAATCACATTAGTGTCAACCCAAGTTGGTTTACAGATTCATAATAGACTGTAATTTTCATGACCCTCTTCTTTTTATCTAACTGCATTTTTCAAAGAACCAAAGCACACTGAACTGCACACTGATAGTAGAACTACTTGCTGCTCATATTAGTATAAAGTATCTTGATAGTATATATGATGATGATTTAGTCACTAAGTCCAATCTTGCAACCCCATGGACTATAGTCTTCCAGGCTCCTCTGTCCATGGGATTCTCCAGGCAAGAATACTGGAGTGGGTTGACATTTCCTTCTCCAGGGGATCTTCCCAACCCAGGAAATGAAACTGGGTCTCCTGCATTGCAAGCAGATTCTTTACAGACTGAGCTACGAGGGAAGCCCTGAGTGTGTGTGTGTGCGTGTGTGTCTGTGTATATATATATATATATATTCTATTCCAAAGTCACTCATGAATTGCCCTGAATGTTGCTTTCAGCCTCATCATCTACTATCACACAAGTAATCACTACTTCAGTCAAATAAAATAATCGTGTAATAGCTTTACATGACCACACTTTCTGGCAATTATGATTGGCTTCTGTGGGTCCTTCCACCTGCATGATTTCTATAACCCCACAAATCCATCTTCTGTCAATTCTTTAAATTCCAGCTATTTATTTCTTAATACCATCATATTACAGTCAGACACAAGCACTACTGCTCTGAATGCACAGAGTATTTTTTTATGGTTTGGGCATATGGGTTTTCCTGGTATCTCAGACAGTAAAGAATCTGCCTGCAATGCAGGAGACCCAGGTTCAATCCCTGGGTCCAGAAGATTCCCTGGAGAAGAGAATGGTTACCCACCCCAGTATTCTTGCCTGGAGAATTCCATGGACAGAGAAGCCTCACAGGCTACAGTCCATGGGGTCGAATAGAGTCAAACACGACTAAGCAACTAACACTTACTTGCTTACCTTTGCCATTTATAATATAACATTTGATTCCATGTCTGGCAGCTTATCATCTTGGATGCATGTAAACATCTCCAATAAGATTATGTTCCCAGGTATACCTGCCCCTCTTCAATGCCCTCTCTCTAAGGCAAGGAGTATAATATGAAACTTTATATCCAAGCAAGCAAATAAGTGTCTCCTGTTAGTTAGATGCACAATTAGTAGTTGATTAATTTAACTGAATATCATTTGTGTTCTCAATATACACCATGATATATTAGGAAAATGTTGGAAAGGCAACCAACACCCACTTACTGTCCCACAGCTTCTATGTTCTAGGCACTGTACTAAACATTTTAAGCACATATAGGGCATCATTCATTTCTGTTAGTAGCTAATCACACTCAGGTGTTTAGAGGGATCAATATCTTCACCAGAAAGGTTTGCATTTAGCATTGTCTTGAAAATTTGTTATTTGTCTCACTACTGAGTTACAGTACAGATGTTATAGTAGATGAACAACTGAATGAGAGTGCATGGAGTAGCATCCTCATGCTGTAATGTACTCTCTAGGGGACTCCAAGAATGACTTGAGGATCTTTGTCCTGGCCGTGCTCCTGAGCAGCAGTTTTGTCTACAACAGGGTGAACACCATCAACCACCACGCCCTGGAACAGCTGCAGTATTCTTCCAGAACTGAATGAGTACATTCCATTGAGTTCCTAAGAATAGCAACTGACAATGTCTCTTCTTTTCCATGACTCCATTCTGTTGGCAGATGAGATAGTAAAATGGGGAGAAAGGGAATATTTGTAAAACTTGTTTTGGGGTAGGAGCTGGAAATTTTGTTCGAGAGTGCTTCTTTTTCCTTACCTAAGATCCCAGCTATGTGACTGAATTAACGGAGCTGATCAGAATCAAATCATCTCCCATCTCCGATGATGTAGAGGACTCAGTTGAGTTTGTGAGATTCTTTCCGGACTTTGTCTGGGCTGTGCGGGATTTCATGCTGGAGCTGGAGTTAAATGGAAACCCCATCACTGAAGATGAGTACCTGGAGAATGCCTTGAAGTTGATTCCAGGTATCAGAGCAGGGGCAAGGTGGTAGAAAGCTCAGTAGGAAATGGGATCAACAGCCCTGACATTCAGCACTTGATGTCAATCTTAATTTGGGGTTGGAATGAGGCCATGCTAATGGTTCCTGGTGAATGACTGGTGGGTGGCTTCAGTCATTATTGTTACTGGAAAAACTTCAGAGACCAGAGCATAAGCTCACTGAAGAAATTTAGAATCTAGTATTAAACAAACGATTTTAGAAAAATCATGAAGAAAAAGTCTCACATACTGTATTACACATTAAGTGCTTCTTCTTTCCTCTTTTAGAAAAATAACCCATCAAATTGAAATTGGTAGATGTAGAATCATAAGGTAAATAAAAGGATTAATTTGTGAAATATTGATACACTTCACGGAGTGTTTTTTATTACCCATATAGATATATTCTTAATAGATAAGCTATTTATACTCTAATTCATTCAAAAGAAAAGCATTGCTACATCCTTTCAGTGAGACTATCAGATCTTCAAATGGTTTCTCATAACATCATACTCTTCATTCTAGAGCCTTATACCATATGTACGTGCATGCTCGTGTACTCAATTGCTCAGTCATGTTTGACTCTTTTCAACTCTGTGGACTGTAGCCCGCCAGGCTCCTCTGTCCTTGAGATTTTCCGGGCAAGAATACTGGAGTGGGTTGCCATTTCCTCCTCTGGGGATCTCCCTACCCAGGGATTGAACTCACATCTCCTTTGTCTCCTGCATTGGCGGGTGGATTCTTTACGACTGAGCCACCTATAACCTCTCTTACGTGGTATATGTCATATTCATATGCTAGTTGGTTACTCAGATTATGTTTAGCAGAGAGAATAATAGGTGGTACCTAGAAGTAATATTGATTTTGTTTGTTTAATCATATATTTACACTTCCAATAAATACTTATTGAACTGATGGTATATGCCCCAAATCTCTCCGTATGATACTGTCACATACAATA
This sequence comes from Cervus canadensis, assembly GCF_019320065.1. Classification (NCBI taxonomy): domain Eukaryota; kingdom Metazoa; phylum Chordata; class Mammalia; order Artiodactyla; family Cervidae; genus Cervus; species Cervus canadensis. The sequence continues at coordinate 51,704,183 of NC_057387.1, forward strand.
GAAAGTGTTGCAGAGGACTGATAGAGTGTCCTCATTTCCTTTAGGCCAATATAACCATGAGATTATGTATGCTACAGTAATCTCAAAACATATTTATAGAATGTGCATTTTTACTCGATTTTATAAAGCTTTTCTTTCCTGTATATCATTTGTTCCCAATGTGATTTCTTTCCCAGATATATTGTGAATATCCTTATTTCCACCGTTACTTTTCATGTCTGAAATAGAGGTTGTAACATCAGAATAGTGTTTTTGACAGTTATTTGGGTTGGTTTATCTTTCAAGAAGCACCTAATAAATAATTGATCCAGTGCACACTATGCAATGGCTGAGGAAAACAAAAGTTTCTTCAGTTGGTATAAACAGTTCTTTTTCCTCCCCAGAAGCATTTCCTTCAGTCTTGGCTCAGTATAAAAATAGAGTTTCTATGCTAGATTAGTGTAAAGTTGATTTTCAAATACCAAAGATTTACAGGCATGGGAATTAGAGTGAGTGCATAAATTCCTGGAAATCAAAGTCCTCAGCCCCCTTACAAGAGTCTGTCTCTTCTTTGATTATTCTTTTCTGCTTTTGCAGATGAAAATCCCCAAATTCAAAATTCCAACTTACCCAGAGAGTGTATCAGGAAGTTCTTTGCCAAACGGAAGTGTTTCGTCTTTGACCACCCTGCAAGTAACAGAAAACAATTACTCCATCTTGAGGAAATACCAGAGAACCAACTGGATGGACATTTCCAGAAGCAATCAAAAGTTTTCTGCTCCTATATCTATACCCATGCAAAGGCCAAGAGCTTAAAAGAGGGAATCACTGTCACTGGGACAAGTGAGTCTCCTTTGCTACAGCATGTCTCTCTGTGATTCACTGTGGGTGAGGAATGTGTGGTGGAGTTGAAGTTGTAAATGTACTCTGGGATTGTCAGTAATGGTGCTTTCTTCTTTTTTCCTTTATTAATTGTGTTCTCTATATAATTTGGAAAATCAGATATTCATTAAAATATGAATCTTGAGTTAAAATTTCTTCATTAAAATATCCTTGTATGAGGCTTTTTTGAAGCATACCAAATCTCATGAAACTATTGGGTTGGCCAGAATGTTCTTTCAGGTTTTTCAGTAAGATATTATGGAAAAACCCAAGCAAACGTTTTGGCCAACCCAATATTACTATAAAGATATTTTAAGGATAGACATATTCATGGTAATGAACCACTGAGTGGATAAGTGTTTCTAGTGAGGATATACAAGGTATTCTGTGAATTTACATGAATCAATAATAAGTAGTAAGTCATGAATCCATGTAAACTCATTGAGAGTCTGAGAAAGAAGTGTAAATATAATCTTATGTGATGCTGGCTTCGTGCCCATGTCAGTGGGGCAGTCACATAATGCCCTGTGCTGAGATGGGCCTGCTTGCTTTAAAGTTTGTATCATGGTCTGGAAATTCTTGATGATATGTTTACATGTGGCACTACATTTTCATTTGCAAATAGTGCTCACAAAATATGCAATTTACTCACATATATATAAGTTCTTTGTATTTTATTACAATGGGAAAAGTGTTACAGAAGAACTTTGAACATATTGTTTGAGATAATTTGGTGAATATTTTATTGTGATTAACTGAGAACTATAAAATAGAGTGCATAGGAGACACAGTAATGTTACTATAAGAAGTTATAGAAGGTGGGGGATACAATGACGAGGATAAGGATGAAGATGAGGAGAAGAAAGAAAACCTCAAATTCAATAAAACTTTAATAGTTTTAAGTGTACTGATCTAAAGTCCATAAAACGAGGGAGAATGTTCTGTTTCTTTTCGAAATATACTGTGTCATTCAGGGCTGGGAACTCTGGTGGAGGCCTACGTGTATGCCATCAACAGTGGATCAGTTCCTTGTCTGGAGAACGCGGTGACAATTCTGGCCCAGCGTGAGAACTCAGCAGCTGTGGAGAAGGCAGCTGACCACTACAGTGAGCAGATGACCAAGCGACTAAGCCTCCCTACAGACACGCTCCAGGAGCTGCTGGAGGTGCACGCAGCCTGTGAGAAGGAAGCCATTGCAGTCTTCATGGAGCACTCCTTCAAGGATGAAAAGAAGGATTTCCAGAAGAAACTTCTGGTAATGTAGCCTAGAATATAGCCTTCCTGATACCTTTTCTTCTAAAAATGTACTTAGGCTCCTTCTTTTCACTTGTGGTTCACATGCTTCTCATTTATAAAAGGAGTTTGGATTCATGTGAAAGACAGGACTCTACAGGCTACATCCCATCCTTTGTTCTAAAAACTGGCCTCTTCATTTTCTACTGTAAACAAATTACCCTGTACTTAGCTGTTTAAAACAACACACATTTATTAACTCAAAATTCTTCAGGTTAGATCCCAGCTTAGGGTGTACAGGTGATATACTCTGTGTACAACAAGATGGGGTGGGGAGAAGGCTCAAATGGGCTTAATAATACTCCCAAGAATAAATAGTAAACAGTTTGTCATAGGATAAGAAGAATTTGATTTGAGCCAAATGAAGACTCGTGCCCTGAAGATACACATACAAGAAGCATTTGAATTGAGTTCCACTGGACTCCAAAATGGGGATGGGGTTGGAGGGGGGGGTTGTTGCAAGACCCTCAATATAGGCAAAACCCACAACATTACCTGTATTATTGGTTAAGAATTAACAAAGTTAGAAAAAGTTGGAGAGAAGTAAGAGTGCTTGTTAAAGGATTGTTTGGAGTCTGAAACCATTGCCTATTTGCAATGGGATCTTTGAGACCATGAGTTTACAACTCCCAATTGCTATTATAGCAGACACTGTTCTGGGAATGGATAGTGGCATCCTTGAGTATGATAAAGTTAAGAAGATTGAAGTTCTCAGTGATGCAGAAACATGCCTGAAACCACATCTACAATGGCCACCAAGCTCAGTTTTGAATTGCTGCACAAGTTATTCCATTTTGATTTTTAAATGTATTTCTTTAATGATTAAAGCAGATGTAAATGCTTGCTTGATAGGCTGCAAACAGGTTATTGTATTTAGCATAAAGTTGAATTTAAATCGTGTATAAGCCACACTGTCCTCCCCCTGTGCAAACATGTGAATATATCTTTCTTCAGCACTCATATTGGCTCTGGAAAACCACCCTGCTCCATCATTTAGCCAGCAATGGTGCCCTGTATTCTTCTTTTGCTGCTCATCTCTCTGATTACCTTTTCTGTCACCAAAAAAAAAATGAATAGATGTGAAAGACTTATGTGATTCGGTAATGTCCACTAGGGTCATCTCTACTTTTTAAAGTATCCTATGCTATATAACATAATCTAAATGCTAATAGAGTTTTGCAAAGAGAACGCACTGGTCATAGCAAACACCCTCTTCCAACAACACAAGAGAAGACTCTACACAGGGACATCACCAGATGGTCAACACCGAAATCAGATTGATTATATTTTTGCAGCCAAAGATGGAGAAGCTCTGTACAGTCAGCAAAAACAAGACCAGGAGCTGACTGTGGCTCAGATAATGAACTCCTTATTGCCAAATTCAGACGTAAATTGAAGAAAGTGGGGGAAACTACTAAACTATTCAGTTCAGTTCAGTTCAGTTCAGTCGCTCAGTTGTGTCCGACTCTTTGTGGCCTGGTGAACTGCAGCACACCAGGGTTCCCTGTCCATCACCAACTCCCAGAGTCCACCAAAACCCATGTCCATCCAGTCAGTGATGCCATCCAACCATCTCATCCTCTGTCGTGCCCTTCTCCTCCTGCTCTCAATCTTTCCCAGCCTCAGGGTCTTTTCAAATGAGTCAGCTCTTCTCATTAGGTGGCCAAAGTATTGGAGATTCAACTTCAACATCAGTCCCTCCAATAAACACTCAGGACTGATCTCCTTAAGGATGGACTTGTTGGATCTCCTTGCAATCCAAGGGACTCTCAAGAGTTTTCCCCAACACCACAGTTCAAAAGCACCAATTCTTTGGCACTCAGCCGTCTTTATAGTCCAACTCTCACATCCATACATGACCACTGGAAAAACCATAGCCTTGACTAGATGACTTTTGTCGGCAAAGGAACGTCTCTGCTTTTTAATATGCTAACCAGGTTGGTCATAACTTTCCTTCCAAGGAGCAAGTGTCTTTTAATTTCACGGCTGCAATCACCATCTGCAGTGACTTTGGAGCCCAAAAGAATAAAGTCAGCCACTGTGTTCACTGTTTCCCCATCTATTTGCCATGAGGTGATGGAACCAGATGCCACCATCTTAGTTTTCTGAATGTTGAGTTTTAAGCCAACTTTTTCACTCTCCTCTTTCTCTTTCATCAAGAGGCTCTTTAGTTATTCACTTTCTGCCATAAGGGTGGTGTCATCTGCATTTCTGAGGTTCTTGATGTTTCTCCCGGCAATCTTGATTCCACCTTGTGCTTCCTCCAGCCCAGCATTTCTCATGATGTACTCTGCATATAAGTTAAACAAGCAGGGTGACAATATGCAGCCTTGATGTACTCCTTTCCCTATTTGGAACCAGTCTGTTGTTCCATGTCCAATTCTAACTGTTGCTTCCTGACCTGCATACAGGTTTCTCAAGAGGCAGGTCAGGTGGTAGGGTATTCCCATCTCTTTCAGAATTTTCCACAGTTTATTGTGACCCCCACAGTCAAAGGCTTTGGCATAGTCAATAAAGCAGAAATGGATGTTTTTCTGAAACTCTCTTGCTTTTTCGATGATCCAGTGAGGTTGGCAATTGGATCTCTGGTTCCTCTGCCTTTTCTAAAATCATTCAGGTATGACCTAAATCAAATCCCTTATGATTATACAGTGGAGGTGACAAATAGATTTAATGGACTAGATCTGATAGACAGAGTCCCTGATGAACTATGGACAGAGGTTTGTAACATTGTATAGGAGTCAGGAATCAAAACCATCCCCAGGAAAAAGAAATGCAAAAAAACAAAATGGCGGTCTGACGAGGCCCTACAAATAGCTGTGAAAAGAAGAGAAGTGAAAAGCAAAGGAGAAAAAGAAAGTTATATACATTTGACTGCAGAGTTCCAAAGAATAGCAAGGAGAGATAAGAAGGCCTTTCTCAGTGATCAATGCAAAGAAATAGAGGAAAACAACAGAATGGGAAAGACTAGAGATCTCTTCAAGAAAATTAGAGATACCAAGGGAATATTTCATGCAAAGATGGGCTCAATAAAGGACAGAAATGCTATGGACCTAACAGAAGCAGAAGATATTAAGAAGAGGTGGCAAGAATACACAGAACTGTACAGAAAAGATCTTCACGACCCAGTTAATCACAATGGTGTGATCACTCACCTAGAGCCAGACATCCTGGAATGTGAAGTCAAGTGGGCCTTAGGAAGCATCAAGACTATCAAAGCTAGTGGATGTGATGGAATTCCAGTTGAGCTATTTCAAGTCTTAAAAGATGATGCTGTGAAAGTGTTGCACTCAATATGTCAGCAAATTTGGAAAACTCAGCAGTGGCCACAGGACTGGAAAAGGTCAGTTTTCACTCCAATCCCAAAGAAAGGAAATACCAAAGAATGCTCAAACTACCACACAATTGCACTCACCTCACACACTGGTAAAATAATGCTCAAAATTCTCCAAGCCAGGCTTCAACAATACGTGAACAGTGAACTTCCAGAAGTTCAAGCTGGTTTTAGAAAAGGCAGAGGAACCAGGGCTCAAATTGTCACCATCTTCTGGATCATGGAAAAAGCAAAAGAGTTCCAGAAAAACATCTATTTCTGCTTTATTGACTATTCCAAAGCCTTTGACTGTGGGGGTCACAATAAACTGTGGAAAATTCTGAAAGAGCTGGGAGTACCAGACCACCTGACCTGCCTCTTGAGAAACCTGTATGCAGGTCAGGAAGCAACAGTTAGAACTGGACATGGAACAACAGACTGGTTCCAAATAGGTAAAGGAGTATGTCAAGGCTGCATATTGTCACCCTGCTTGTTTAACTTATATGCAGAGTACATCATGAGAAATGCTGGGTTGGAGGTAGCACAAGGTGGAATCAAGATTGCTGGGAGAAATATCAAACACCTCGGAAATGCAGATGACACCACCCTTATGGCAGAAAGTGAAGAAAAACTAAAGAGCCTCTTGATGAAAGAGAAAGAGGAGAGTGAAAAAGTTGGCTTAAAACTCAACATTCAGAAAACTAAGATGGTGGCATCTGGTTCCATCACCTCATGGCAGATAGATGGGGAACCAGTGGAAAGAGTGACTGACTTTATTTTTTGGGGCTCCAAAATCACTGCAGATGGTGATTGCAGCCATGAAATTAAAAGACACTTGCTCCTTGGAAGTAAAGTTATGACCAACCTAGACAGCATATTAAAAAGCAGAGGCATTACTTTGCCGACAAAGGTCTGTCTAGTCAAGGCTATGGTTTTCCAAGTGGTCATGTATTGGACTATAAAGACGGCTGAGCACCGAAGAATTGATGCCTTTAAACTGTGGTGTTGGAGAAGACTCTTGAGAGTCCCTTGGATTGCAAGGAGATCCAACCAGTCCATCCTAAAGGAGATCAGTCCTGGGTGTTCTTTAGAGGGTCTGATGTTGAAGCTGAAACTCCAGTACTTTGGCCACCTGATGAGAAGAGCTGACTCATTTGAAAAGACCCTGATGCTGGGATAGATTGAGGGCAGGAGGAGAAGGGGATGACAGGGGATGAGATGGTTGGATGGCATCATCGATTCGATGGACAGGAGTTTGGGAGGGTTCCCCGAGTTGGTGTTGGATAAGGAGGCCTGGCGTGCTGCAGTTCATGGGGTCGCAAACAGTCGGAGACAACTGAAAGACTCAACCGAATTGAAAGACATAATCAGTGTTCAACTTACTTACAGGTCCAGGAATGTGAATACCAGGGAGAGAATTCTGGGTGATCATAATCCTGCTTACCATTTCCATATTCATGAAAACTTTGTCTTTTAGTCTACCTTTGTCAATTCTCCCAGTTAAAAAATCTCTTAGAGGAAAATCAGATCAATTATAGTTTACAAGTACAAAAGTGAAAAATAAAGTTCCTATATTTTCGTACACTGAACCCCTCAATGAAGCAAGAATTCAGAAAGAGTTCAAAATTCTGTTGGGTATACTTAACTCATTAAATTAGGCAATTGATTAGCTGTGTATTAATAGATATCTTTATCTATAGCACCTAGTTTGCATAGGAAGCCCTACTTCAAGTCATAATTGAGCTTTCCATTTTTCATTGTTGATGGATGGATCACAATTAATCCCATTACTGTTAAAGAACAATGGAATTCACAGCTACCAATCTGTCAGTTCACAGATACTGAGACTAAGCCAACAGAGTTAAGAGACTTCCTATAAGTCACACAAAGAGTTGGTCAGATCTAGAACTAAAACTGGAGAAGGCAATGGCACCCCACTCCAGTACTCTTGCCTGGAAAATCCCATGGACAGAGGAGCCTGGTAGGCTGTAGTCCATGGGGTCGCAAAGAGTCAGACACGACTGAGCAACTTCACTTTCACTTTTCACTTTCCTGCATTGGAGAAGGAAATGGCCACCCACTCCAGTGTTCTTGCCTGGAGAATCCCAGGGACAGGGGAGCCTGGTGGGCTGCCGTCTGTGGGGTCGCACTGAGCCGGACATGACTAAAGCGACTTAGCAGCAGCAGCAGGAGAACTAAAACTAGTCTCCTGACTCTGTATCTATTATTCCTTTTCTCATGTGGCCTGATGTTGTGCAACTGCTTCCTTCAAGAGGATCACAGTTGGACTTTCTCTTCTAACAGCTTCTTTCTATTGAATTTCTCTTCATTTCCTTGACAGGTCATGATCAAGAAAAAGAAAGAAACTTTCATGCTGCAAGATGAAGAAGCATCTGTCAAGTATTGTCAGGCTGAGCTTAAGAAGCTTTCAGACCCCTTGATGAAGAGTATTTCCAAAGGAACTTTCTCTGTCCCTGGAGGACACTGTCGCTACTTAGAAGCAAGGAGCAGGTTTGAAGAGAACTATAAACTCATTCCCAGGAAAGGAGTTAAGGTGAGGAGTAAGGGGATTGGGGAAGAACAGAAGATTGGAGTCAAAGGGTCTTGGCTGGTTCTTTTGAACCATTTTTGTAGAGAAAGCAGAGCATGGTGGTATTTCTACACTTTTAGCTTTTATAGCCACAATTTGGCAGCTGCTTGGAGATCCGGGTTCAATCCCTGGGTTGGGAAGATCCCCTGGAGGAGGAAACAGCAACCCACTCCAGTATTCTTGCCTGGAGAATTTTAAGGAGAGAGGAGCTTCATGGGCTACATACAGTCCATGGGCTCACAAGGAGTTGGACGTGACTATGTGACTAACACTTCACTTTCTTTAAATAAACTAGAAATACTTCTTCCCAAAGAGAGGATCTATTATCAAGAATCTAGATGAAAGAGAACATTCCTTTCAATTAGCAAAGACTGTGATAGGTTTTGAAAAAACACTAAATCAAAAAGATACCAGCATCCCAATGTTCATAGCATCATTACTTACACTAGCCAAGACATGGAAGCAACATAAGTGTCCATCAACAGATGAATGGATAAAGGAGATGTGGAGTGTGCATATACAGGAATGCTACTCAGTTATTAAAAAGAATGAAATGTTGCCATTTGTGGCAACCTGGATGGACTTGGAGGGCATTATTCTCAAAGAAATGTCAGACAGAGAAAGAATACTGCATGATATCACTTACATGTGAAATCCAAAAAATACAACAAACTAGTTATAATTGAAAAGAAGACTCACAGGTATAGAGAACAAATTTGTGGTTATTAACGTGGAGTGTCATCTGCATATCTGAGGTTATTGATATTTCTCCTGCAATCTTGATTCCACCTTGTGCTTCTTTCAGCCCAGCGTTTCTCATGATATACTCTGCATAGAAGTTAAATAAGCAGGGTGACAATATACAGCCTTGACGTATTCCTTTCCCTATTTGGAACCAGTCTGTTGTTCCATATCGAGTTCTAACTGTTGCTTCCTGACCTGCATACAGGTTTCTCAAGAGGCAGGTCAGGTGGTCTGGTATTCCCATCTCTTTCAGAATTTTCCAGAGTTTATTGTGATCCACACAGTTGAAGGCTTTGACATAGTCAATAAAGCAGAAATAGATGTTTTTCTGGAACTCTCTTGCTTTTTCATCGATTCATGGGGTCACAAAGAGTCAGACATGACTGAGCGACTCAACTGAACTGAACGTGGATTGGGGGCAATATAGAAGTGAGGGTGGGAGGTACAAGTGACTGGGTGTAAGATAGGCTACAAAGATATATTGTAAAATACAGCAAATATAGCCAATATTTTGCATTAACTATAAATAGAGTATAACCTTTAAAAATTGTGTAAAAAATAAAATAATAAAATTTTAAAATGAGGAACCCCAAAATGGACTTTCTGCAAAGTGTAGGGAAAATTAAAGAAAAGTTGTTTTTCTCCAGAAGCTTATGATCTTACCTGAGGACACATAAATAGCCACTGGATATGGTGGCACAATGATTATCACACAGGTACACACTGATAGAGATAGTGACAGGGACGATTGCAGTGGTACTGATGGTGATGACTGACGTATGTGGAGCACTCACTACTTCAAGTGTACTTTAGGTGTTTTGGTTAGACCATCAATTTAGTTCTCAGAATAATATAGATTAGATACTGCTATCATCTTCATTACAAAATTGATAAATATGACATAAGGAAAAGGAACTACATTACCTAATGTCACATATCTATCAAGTGGTAGTGCTGATAGGGTAGCTGTTAATTCTTGGCAGCCATTCAGAACTCAGAATAAAGCTTAAGAAAACTTCCTGGAGAAAGAGGCAAAAGCTACAAGTTGAAATGTCAATAAACGATAACTTAATAAAGAAAGGGTTGGTGAGCATGAGTCAGAGGGAAAGCAATGTGCAGGTAGAGCAGTTGCAAACAATGGAGGATGGGTGTTTTTACAACTGCACATAATTCCAGCATCTGTAGCCACTGTGGGGTCTGAAGAAAGGTGAAGAATTTACAGAGTCAAACCTGGAGGGTCATTACTGTTGTTCAGTCACTAAGTCATGTCTGACTCTGTGTAATCACATGGACTGCAGCCTGCCAGGCTTCTCTGTCCACCATATCCCTGAGTTTGCCCAAATTTATGTCCACTCAGTCAGCAATGCTATCTAAACAGCTCATCCACTGTTGCCCCCTTCTCCTCCTGTCTTCAGTCTTTCCCAGCATCAGGGTCTTTTTCAGTGGGTCAGCTCTTTACATCACATTGCCAAAGTATTAGATCTTCAGCTGCAGCATCAGTCCTTCCAATGAATATTCAGGGTTGATTTCCTTGAGAATTGACTAGTTTGATCTCCTGCTGTCCAAGGGACTCTCAAGACTCTTCTGCAAGGTGGGTCATAGAGGATCCTGCTGTGATTCATGTTGGAGAGTGTTTTGCCTATGTTCTCCTCTAGGAGTTTTATAGTTTCTGGTCTTACATTTAATCCTTTTTGAGTTTATTTTTGTGTATGGTGTTAGAAAGTGTTGTAGTTTCATTCTTTTAATGAGATGGATGAAACTGGAGCCCATTATACAGATTGAGGTAAGCCAGAAAGATAAAGACCAATACAGTATACTAACACATATATATGGAATTTAGAAAGATGGTAATGATAACCCTATCTGCAAAACAGAAAAAGAGACACAGATGTACAGAACAGACTTTTGGACTCTGTGGGAGAAGACGAGGGTGGGATGTTTCGAGAGAACAGCACTGAAACATGTATATTATCTAGGGTGAAACAGATCATCAGCCCAGGTTGGACGCATGAGCCAAGTGCTCGGGCCTGGTGCACTGGGAAGACCCAGAGGGATCAGGTGGAGAGGGAGGTGGGAGGGGGGATCGGGATGGGGAACACATGTAAATCCATGGCTGATTCATGTCAATGTATGACAAAACCCACTACAATATTGTAAAGTAATTAGCCTCCAACTAATAAAAATAAATGGAAAAAAAAAAAAAAGAATCTTCTGCAGTACCACAGTTCTAAAGAATCAATTCTTCAGTACTCCACCTTCTTTAGGGTGCAACTCACACATCCATACATGACTACAGGAAAAACCATAGCTTTGACTGTATCGAACTTTGTTAGCAAAGTGATGTCTCTGCTTTTTAATATGTTGTCTAGGTTGGTCATATCTTTCCTTCCAATGAAGAAGCATATTGAATTTCACTTTTGCACTCACCATCCACGGTGCTTTTGGAGCCCAGGAAAATAAAATCTGTCTGCTTCCACTTTTTCCTTTTCTATTTGCCATGAAGCAATGGGACTGGAAGCCGTGATCTTAGTTTTTTTTAATGTTAGGTTTTAAGCCAGCTTTTTCCACTCTCCTCTTTCACCCTCATGAGGCTCTTTAGTTCCTCTTCACTTTCTGCCATTAGAGTGCTATCACAGGCATATCTGAGACTGTTGATATTTTGCTCAGCAGTCTTGATTTCAGCTTGTGCTTCATCCAGTCGAACATTTCACATGATGTACTCTGCATGTAAGTTAAATAAGCAGAGAGACGATATACAGCCTTCACATACTCCTTTTCCCAACTTTGAACCAGTTTGTTTTTCCATATCCAGTTCTAACCGTTGCTTCTTGATTTGAATACAGGTTTCTTAGAGGACAGATAAGGTGAACTGGTAATCCCACCTCTTGAAGAATTTCCCACGCTGTTGTGATCCTTACAATCAAAGGCTTTAGCATAGTCAATGAAGCAGAGGTAAATTATTTTCTGCAATGCCCTTGCTTTCTCCATGATCCAACAAATGTTGGCAATTTGACCTCTTTGAAACCCTACTTGTACATCTGTAAGTTCTTGGTTCATGTACTGCTGAAGCCTAGCTTGGAGGATTTTGAGCATAACCTTACTAGCATCTGAAATGAGCGCAACTGTGTGGTAGTTTGAACATTCTTTGACATTGCCCTTCTTTGGGGTTGGAATGAAAACTGACCTTTTCCATTCCTGTGGCCACTGTTCGTTTCCAAATTTGCTGACGTAGTGAGGGCAGCACTTTAACAGCATCATCTTTTAGGATTTTAAAGGGCTCAGCTAGAATCTATCACTGCCACTAATTCGTGGTAATGCTTTCTACGGCCCATTTGACTTCACACTACAGGATGTCTGGCTTTAGGTGAGTGACCACACCACTGTGGTATCCAGGTCATTGGAACCTTTCTTGTATAGTTCTTCTGTGTATTCTTGTCACCTCTTCTTAATCTCTTCTGCTTCTAATTAGGTCCTTATCACTTCTGTCCTTTATCATGCCCATTCCTTGCATGAAATGTTCCCTTGATATCTCCCATTTTATTGAAGAGATCTCTAGTCTTTCCCATTCTATTGTTTTCCTCTGTTTCTCTGTATTGTCCATGTCAGAAAACCTTCTTATCTCTCCTTGCTATTCTCTGGAACTCTGTATTCAGCTGGGTATATACTTACCTTTCTCCCTTGAGTAGGGAAAAGTACTAGGCCAGTGAGATATGAGCTAAATCAAATCCCTGATGTTTACACAGTGGAGGTGACAAATAGATTCAAGAGATTAGATCTGTTAGACAGAGTGCCTGAAGAGCTATGGATGGGGGTGTGTAACACTGAACAGGAGGCGGTGACCAAAACCATCCCAAAGAAGTCTGTAGGTTCACTGAACAATAATTTCCCCAAGAAGGTACTATATTGATGTTGCCTGACAAGTCTTTGCTCTTTGTTGTTTCCTCAGGCAAACCAGGTCCTCCAGAGCTTCCTGCAGTCACAGGCAGAAGTAGAGGCACTCATCCTGCAGGCAGACCAGGCCCTCACTGATGCGGCCAAAGCCATGTCAGGTACAGTGGAGGACTGAGCTCTCAGAGGGGAAAGTGGTTCCTGTGCTGCCCTTAGACAGGTGTGGGAGGAAACACTTCCTGGAACCAGAGCTTCCTCTTCTTCTGTGGAACCTCTCTGCTACATGTGGAAATAAACAAGGGAGTTTGGGTTGTATGTACATCCAATCAGTGTGTCTACATCATATACCAAAGCAGGTTGTCTGATGTGGTAGCAGGAACAGTCAGACTCCTTCCCACCAATTTAATGTCATTTTAGTCTTTGAGCTCAGGAAGGTATAGCTCAGCATAACTGTTTTTTGTTTAAAACTCTTGTGAAACAGAGGAACGTACCAAAAGACAAGCAGCAGAGATGAAACAGGATCTGCTAAGACAGGAACTGAATGATAAGAATCAAAAAATGGAGGCCCAAGAGAGAAGCCACGTGGTAAGTATAGCCCAACTGATAGAGAAGTTCATGATGGAAAGAGAAAACCTTCTAAGAGAGCAGGAAGTGCTGGAGCACAAGTCTAGATGGGCATGGGCAGAGTCTGATGGACAAAATGCTAGTTTCTCAATAATAAAGGGACAGAAATATGACCTATAGTCAGATCCCAAAGAGAAATCCAAAGACAGGTTTCATGTAACATCAATGTGGATCGTGCTGAAGACTTACCTCTGTAAGGCTCAGCATCTTCTGCAGTGCTAAGGCTTGGAAGGGACAAACAACGGCCCAGGCTCCTGGACTGAGGGTCACACTTCACCTAAGTGAACAGGATCCCAGTCTTAGAGTACTTAGGACTTGCGGAACAACCATCCGAGACCTGTAATATTCCCATCTGCTCTCGAAAGTATCAACTGTACTTCTACCAAATACAGGATGTTGAAAACTTCAAGTTGCTACATTTTTTCCAGATCTGCCTGATTCACTTTATACACCTAGAGTAAATGAATTCTTTGTCCAAACCTGGAGTTTCAGTGTTCTAAAGAGAGTCAGCAAACCTCATTATTTGTGACATGTGTGTGGTCATCCTACCTCAAGGGGACTGAGAAATATTTAGAATTCACCTACACTCCCTCCCAAAGTGCAGTCTTAGGGCTAGACCACATAACTGGTATAGTTTTAAGTCCTGACTTAGGCCTAACTCCTCCTTGCTCAGGGAGATGGTGTTGAGGGATCCTGGGAAGCTAAACCACGGATGCTGTCACTTCCCACCATGTTCAAACATTTGGAAATAGTGGACAAACTCATCAAAGAGTATCTAAAGTAGTAGGAAATAGACACATGTACTGAGCTGCTGTAGTTGTTAGATATAAAAAGATGACAATTGGATTTTCAACAGGGTACTATCTTCTTTTTATAGGTGCAAATGGAACAACTCCATGTGGACTTTCAAAAGATATCTGATGAATTACGTATTGAGTTAACTAGACTACGACAAGTAACTGAAAGAAATGAAAATACGTGCTTACTACTTTAGGAATCCTGGCAGGTTTTACTTTTGTGTTAATGTCCTTATGAAGTGGCTTTTTTTCACAATGTGCATAGGGATGATGCATCTCATGTGAATTATTAAATGAGTTGACAATTCCGCTTAAGTACATTGTAAAGGGTTTCATATAATAGTTGTTAATCTTTGGAATATGCCATGGTAGTTTCAATCCAGAAAAGTTTAAAAATAAAAAGAAGTTATTACTGAAGAATCAGGGCCTGGAGTCCAAATATCTAAGTAATTTTGATTGAAAGTGAAAGTGAAGTCGCTCAGTCATGTCCGACTCTTTGTGACCCCATGGACTGTAGCCTACCAAGCTTCTCCGTCCATGGGATTTTCCAGGCAAGAGTACTGGAGTGGGTTGCCATTTCCTTCTCCAGGGGATCTTCCCAACCCAAGGATTGAACCCAGGTCTCCCACATTGTAGGCAGATGCTTTACCATCTGAGCCACCAGGGAAGTCCTAATTTTGATTGAATTAATTTAAAGAAATGGAGAAGTTAGTAGGTAATGATTGATTCATAGAAAGTTTTAAGAAAAGTATAAAAACAAATCATAAGAGAAAAAGTCTCCATGAAACAGGTATGAAGATGATTTCTTTAAGCCATAATGAGCCCTTATACATCAGTGAGGAAAGAGCAACAATCACATTGTTCAAATGGGTAAAAACTTGAGAATGTAAATGTCTAATTTTACTGATTATAAAAGACATGAGGGGTAAAATTAGGAGGGACCTGTGTCACCTCTCAGATGGACCAGAAAGTAGTTTGGCACGAAATTAGCAGTCTCTGATATATGTTAGGAAGAGTGAAGATTAATGCAAATATATACCACACTTTAAGTGAAAATACTGTTGATACAGCAAGTTCTTATTTAGAAATTTATCTTAAACATTTACGTACCCAAATTGAAAAAGAAATGTATGGTAGTATATTTATTGAGGGGATTGTTGTGATCCCAAAAGACTGGAAACATCTCTAAAGTCCCTCTGTCACATACTAGTGAGATAAATCCTGGGACACACTTACACAGGAATACTCTATAGTCACTGAAATGAAAAGGGAAACTCTATTTGTGCTAAGGTGAGGCAGTCTCCAAGATGTTGCTGCTCAGCTGCACAGTTGTGTCTAACTCTTTGCGACACTATGGCCTGGAGCACGCCAGGCTTCCCCGTCCTTCACTATCTGCCAGAGTATGCTCAAACTCATGTCCATTGAGTTGATAATGCCATCCAACCATCTCATCCTCTGTCACCCCCTTCACCTCCTGCCCTCAATCTTTCCAAGCATCAGGGTCTTTTCCAATGAGTCGGCTATTTGCATCAAATGGCCAAAGTATTGGTGCTTCAGCTTCAGCATCAGTCCTTCCAGGGAATATTCAGGGTTGATTTCCTTTAGAATTGACTGATTGGATCTCCTTGCTGCCCAAGGGACTCTCAACAGTCTTCTTCAACACCACAGTTCAAAAGCATCAATTCCTTAGCATTCAACCTTCTTTATGGTCTAACTCTCACATCCATACATAACTACTGGAAAAACCATGGCTTTGACTATATGGACCTCTGTTGGCAAAGTGATGTCTCTGCTTTTAAACATGCTGTCTAGGTTTGTCATAGCTTTCCTTCCTAGGAGCAAGTGTCTTTTCATTTCAAGGTTGAAGTCACCATCTGCTGTGATTTTGGAGCCCAAGAAAATAAAGTCTGTCACTGTTTCCATTTTTCCCCCCATCTATTTGCCATGAAGTGACAAGATTGGATACCATGATCTTCCGTTTTTTGAAATTTGAATTTTAAGCCAGCTTTTTCACCCTCCTCTTTCACCTTCATCAAGAGGTCAAGATATATTATAAGTGAAAAAAAAATAAAGATATAGAAAGTGTGTAAGTTGCATTACTGATTTAAAACATAATCAGTATATACACACATTTTCCTCTATTTCTGGAAATAGAAAAGAAACAGGTATCCCTGAGCACAACAGGAATGGACCCGCATATCTGAGATAAAAAATGAGAGGAGAAATAGGTTCATATGACATATTCCTCTGTGGGTTTTATATTTTGCATGAATTATTACCTACTCAAAGATAAATAAATATAAATAATGAAATAAAAATAATAATATATGGAATGGAATAGTTCTTATGACAGGATGAAAGTATCAAACACTATGAGAAATAAAAACTCAGCTCCATAGGAGGAATCTACTTATTACAGCAGGAAACAGAAAGTACTAGATATGCATCCTGATACTGTTGTCATTAAGGCTCTGAACTGCTAGTCCATAAGTTATTCTCAGGTGTAAAGTCTATTGGAATGTTGGCTGGAATGACCTCACAATTCCTGCACATTTATAAAGATCATGTATTCAAAGGAGACTCATTCAATTTCAACTCAACATTTTAGGTATTCTTGTCACCTCTTTAATGCTAGCCTCTTGTACTCAGAATGAACTGGGTGTGGTGTCCCTCCTGTGTGCTGCCATCATACCATGTTTCACTCTGACCACAGGATTTTCATATAATTTTGATATTGAAATAACCTGTTTATATTCTGTCTCCCCTACTGCCTTATGATCTCATCTACTTGATGATCTTCCCTGTGTATTTATCTCCCCTACAAAGTCCAGGTGTTCAAAATCCCCAGGTGTTCAAACAATGTACGTGGATAAATACATGACCTTCCACTCTCAGGAGCACAAACTGCCATTTCCTCACTCTATTAACTGCTGCCTAGGGCACTCAAAATCAAGAACAGTTTTATGAACTAGTACTAAAAGGATGGGCTTCCCTGGTAAAGAACTCGTCTACCAATGCAAGAGACAAGGGTTCGATCCCTGGGTCAGGAAGATTCCCTGGAGAGGAAAATGGAAATGCATTTTAAGTATTCTTTCTTTTTTTTCTACTATTCTTGCCTGGGAAATCCCATGGACAGAGGAGCCCAGTGGTGTACAGTCAAAGGGGTTGCGAAGACTTGGAAACCATTCAGCAATTAAAACACCAACAACAACGGAAAGGACTTGGGTGGAAAGTACATGCACACCCGTCTGAACCTGTGCTCTTCTCTGGAAGGGACTGGACACCCCACGTGCTCTGGGTTCCTCGAACTTCTCTGCAAGAAAACTATCCAGCAATGAGGCCATCACCTTTGACCCACAAACAATGATACTGTAATTGGCGATACTCCAGTTGTCATCATAAAGCAGCTGTTCAAGGAGCTTCTGTTGAAATAAAACTATACTTTTGATAGGAAGATATATTTCTCACTGAATATGACACCCACAAGCTGACAGACCGTGGCATCTACCAGATAACTCTGCTTTCTTAACACTCAGTTGCCACTTCTCTAACCAAACTCTCTGGAATAAGTCCTGCAGCTTGTCTAGTCCCCAAAGACCCTCTGGTGTCACCAGAAGAATGCCCTGAATACCGGTAGTTTGGATGATTTGGTAAAGGGGGCAGTGAGGATTTCTGCTTTCCCATCAAATCTCCCTGACACACATGAGAAGTGATGCAAACAAGAAACAGGCATACATGTTTCCACCATGAAGTGATCATGGTTTAGAGAAAGAAAGGGGTCAAGAGTAAGGGACTGGACAGTTAACAGCAGAGTGAAAAGAACCTGCACTGCTCTGATGTTCAGTCCTAAGTGGTCGTCTATTGGAATAAAGTTATACTCATCTCAAGGCAAAGTTCCAGGTGAAAGGCCTCTTCCAGACTTCATAACTAATAAATATATGCTAATTGCTAATGGAATTAAAGATCTATACAAGTATTTGTTGAACAATTCTGTAGGAAGGCAGCATCATAATCATTTTTTCACACGGTACTTAGTACAGGAAGAGTGAGCCACTCTGGACATCTCTACATCCCTTTCCCTTTTTCCTTAGACTTGTATATGGCGTGCTCACGAGGGTCTCTTGCCTGTTGACTGGGTATTACACAGTCCTCCCAGAATGTATTTATTAGGGAAATTATTTAGTGTTACAGATGGATTGCCAAAATTCATTAGAAATGCAAATAGAAAGTCCAACTCTTTGAGACCCTATGAACTGTGGCCTGCCACACTTCTCTGTCCATGGGATTCTCCAGGCAAGAGCACTGGA
Source organism: Cervus canadensis (assembly GCF_019320065.1). Taxonomy (NCBI): domain Eukaryota; kingdom Metazoa; phylum Chordata; class Mammalia; order Artiodactyla; family Cervidae; genus Cervus; species Cervus canadensis. Next base: position 51,722,600 of record NC_057387.1, read on the forward strand.
CACGACTTAGTGACTGAATAACAACAACAACAGCAACAGTGCTTTTATTCTGCTCCCAAGAAAACAAGGTCTGCAAAGACACATATATGCCCTTAGGACTCGTAGGCTAGTATTTTAACCAAAATATTCCTCCCTGCTCCCATCACATGGTAGCAATAGTATCGCTTCATGACGATCAAACTCAATTGTCATGATAAACTACTCCTGTGCCTGCTGCTTTATTGGCAAAAGATGCCCAGAGAAAACAGGCAGTATCTATAGCTTTAGGTTTAATGGTGCCCTTAGTGTGCCCCCTCAATGAAACACTCCCTCTCCAGAACCATAGACCTAGATTTTCAAGGTCAAGGAGCACAAATTTCCCCAAAAAAAGTCACTGGGAGTGACACTGTGTGCCACTGGCCTCCAACCCATGTATTATGCCTATTGGCCACACAGCATCCAATATTGACTTTGGGCTTAAGTTATTGACCACATCCAGAAAAATGGTGTCCCATCCTCTCAAGAGTTATGGTTAAATTGGCATCTCAATTGCCTCCTGAGAGTGTTCCACAATTCTACTGGGCAAGTTAGTTCTGAACTGTGTGATTGTGGTAGAACCAGTGGAATTCATGTCACATGATCTTAAGCTCATTCTCTATTGTGTGAGTGGCCAAACACATTCCCAAGAGCTAAAAAAAAGGCTCATCTTTGAAAGGACATTGAAGTCCTGCTATGGTCATAGCCAGCATAACAAGGAGCTAACTACAAAGCTATAGCTTTAAAGAGATTTACATGTTCTCCTCCAAATTTGTCTGCATTAGCTTCCCTTTGTTTGTTTATCATTATAAGGCACATTTAAAGGGCACAAAATAGGGAGTGGAATTCAGCTGGGTATATTGAACAGTTGGGAATACTTTGAAAAAGAAAATCTTTGTGACTAACTAGAGTTTGTCCTTGTCGGGTAATGCCTGCAGTTTCTTTTCCCCTCATTCGAAGTAAGAACCAAGACAAAACAGAGTAGCAGTTTAATTGATAGCTGTCCACACCACTTCTCATGCAAGAATGAGATAGACTAGTTTAAGATAATTAGATATATAGTTAAAGATTTTCACTATAGTAATACAATTGTGACATGAGTATTGGCTCCAATATTCTTAAAAAGTAGTAGAGATGAGTGAGAAGGTAACCATTCCTGGTGAAGTACATGTGGATCCTAAAAATTTAGAACAATGGACAACACAGAATGAGGCTAACGGTGGACGAATGCACAGACACTTGGGGCCTTCGGTTTGTATTAGATCCTGCTTTCTCTTTCTGTATAGCACTAATAGACACCTTCCCCCGAAACTCCTACCCAACTATGTTAAAGTCTGTGGATTTTGATCATGTGGACACTCTGACACATCAAAAATGGTTCAAGGAACCTTAAGCCAGAAATAACTTTTTCCTTTAAGAATGAGATCTAAAGAGAGTTTAGCTTGAACACTATCAGTTATTCCTTTACCTTGTGTTGCAGATACACTGAGGCTGAACTTCCTCAGGTGATACACCTCCACCCCAGCTTGTAAGCAGAGCGACATACTTATTATAGCCAAATAAGGAGTAAAGGTCTATCACCTTACAATTTTATAGTCCTGAATCCCTATTTTTAAACTTATTTCTGTGCTCAGCAATATCCAAGGTGCTTTTAGTTTTGCAACATTTTTACAAACATTCTGCCTCACTGGTTACTCTCTCCAATTCTAGAGCTCCCCAAACCTAGGAATTTTATCCCCAAAGGCTATTATTCCCTTGTACCCACATTTTCCACACCTGATGAACTGCACTCATATTTCAGAACTGAAAGTGCTTCAGGTTTGAACTATTTACAATGCTGGTCAATCCACAGCCCATGGTCTTTCACTAAACTCTGAGGATGTGAAAATGAGACTCTTCCTCTCAAAAATTTCACTAGACACAAAGTTAAGTGCACTAGATGACAAACAAGCACAATTTCTAAAGCAAGATACAGACCACTCATTCTGGAGTTCAGTTCAGTTCAGTCGCTCAGTGGTGTCCAACTCTTTGTGGCTCCATGAACCACAGCACAACAGGCCTCCCTGTCCATCACCAACCCCCAGAGTCTACCCAAACCCATGTCCATTGAGTCAGTGATGCCATCCAACCATCTCATCCTCTGTCGGCCCCTTCTCCTCCTGCCCTCAATCTTTCCCAGCATCAGGGTCTTTTCAAATGAATCAGTTCTTTGCATCAGGTGGCCAAAGTATTGGAGCTTCAGCTTCAACATCAGTCCTTCCAATGAACACCCAGGACTGATCTCCTTTGGGATGGACAGGTTGGATCTCCTTGCAGTCCAAGGGACTCTCAAGAGTCTTCTCCAACACCACAGTTCAAAAGAACCAATTCTTCGGCACTCAGCCTTCTTTATGGTCCAACTCTCACATCCATACATGACTACTGGAAAAACCATAGCCTTGACAAGACAGACCTTTGTTGACAAAGTAATGTCTCTGCTTTTTAATATGCTATCTAGGTTGGTCATAACTTTCCTTCCAAGGAGTAAGCATCTTTTAATTTCTTGGTTGCAATCACCATCTGCAGTGATTTTGAAGCCCAAAAAAATAAAGTCTGTCACTGTTTCCTCTGTTTCCCCAAATATTTGCCATGAGATGATGGGACCAGATGACATGATCTTAGTTTGCTGAATGTTGAGGTTTAAGCCAACTTTTAAACTCTCCTCTTTCACTTTCATCAAGAGACTCTTTAGTCCTTCTTCACTTTCTGCCATAAGGGTGATATTTCTGGAGTTAAATTAATAGAAACTGAAAAAAATTTCATTTCAGTTAAATTGTCTCATTGACTGTCTTCCATTTCAGTTCAGTTCAGTTCAGTCGCTCTGTCGTGTCCGACTCTTTGCAACCCCATGAAACACAGCATGCCAGGCCTCCCTGTCCATCACCAACTCTGGGAGTCTACCCAAACTCATGTCCATCGAGTCGGTGATGCCACCCAACCATTTCATCCTCTGTCATCCCCTTCTCCTCCTGCCCTCAATCTTTCCCAGCATCAGGGTCTTTTCAAATGAGTCAGCTCTTCGCATCAGGCGGCCAAAGTCTTCCATTTAGGAAAACATTTTAATCATTCTTCAGTTCAGTGGCTCAGCCATGTCCAACTCTTTGCAACCCCATGGACTGCAGCATGCCAGCCCTCCCTGTCCATCATCAACTCCTGGAGTTCACTCAAATTCATGTCCATTGAGCTGGTGATGCCATTCTTACTTACTTAAGTAATTATTCTTACTTTTTCAAAATAGTATACTTTTGTCAATTATACCTATAGGATATAATTTTAAAAGGATTTTTCCTGAAGCAGTGACAAACCACGGAAACTGAAAATAAAACTCAAAATTTATTTGTAAGTAATAATATATATCATGTTTATAATATGTATAATATATATCACATTTCAGAGCCAAACATATCTAAGTGGCCTTACGGTCTTCATTGTGAAACATATATCTTTATGCTCACATTGACAAAAACAAAAAGTTAATGAAAACAGAAGAGAATAGATCAAGAGATCCAGAACAAGACCAAGAGTGAGGGAGGAAAAGAGAGAGAAATTTCTTGGATCCAGGTAACTGAGAAAAGATTAACTTTATTTGGCTTTAGGTCATGTGCCCAGTCTCCCCCTAAATGCATCTCAGTGGCTGAGGGATTACAGGGCCACGGTAGTTTACCCAGTTTGGGTTCAAGTCTTGAATCTACCAAGGAAAGTCTCAGAATTCTAGAAAAATCTGACCCTGATATTGTAGTATACACCTTTAGAGTTATAACACGCTTTGCAGCTCCAAATATGGTCTCATTCTATTTTACAAAATAAGCATACGGCAATCTGGCTAAGGATTGTTATACTTTTCTAGCTGCTTTTTCAGCTAAAGAAGTCTGCATAGGGAATATGTGCCAAAGCATTTGCTCTTGGGGAGGTCTGGCCATAGGACTTTGAGATTATACTCTGCCTGTCCTTCTTTTCCCTCACTTTCATCTGAAATACAAATGGGATGGTGAAACCCTGCTTCATAGGGTAAAAACCTGTAACGGATACTGCAGACTAAGGGAAATTCTTGAGCTCCTTTTACAGAATGAGCAGGTAAGGGAAGAACTTGTTTGAAAACTCCTTCCTCTTGTAACACAGCAAAACTGTCTGAAACCAGATTAAATCAATATAGCTGATCAAAGTCAGAATAGACCTGCCTGCCCCATAGGGGACCTACATTACAGGCCCTGCAGCCTTACTGGGTTGCCTCACAAACTCTCTGCTGCAAATCTCCTGCTCTCAGTGTTTTGGCTTGCAGCTCCTTGGGCAAAAGAACCTGGTTCCCTAACATGAGCAGTCAAGCTTTTAACTTACAGGTTAGTACAATGCCTTAAAGGATACAGAAAAGAATGGAAGGAATCTGAATCAACCCCTAACCTCCAAATCTGGATCCACACTAGTAAAAGAAAAGAGGAAAACTAACAAAATAATAATGAAGCTCAAGAGGGAGGGGATATACATGTAATTATGGCTGATTTGTGTTATTGTGCGGCAGAAACCAACACAACAGTGTAAAGCAATTATTCTCCAATTAAAAAAAATAGTGAATATGTCTGGGCTATAAAATTGAGGATTTTATATACACATATTTATTTTGCTAATGAAAAAAAAGATCACCGAGTTAAAAACACTTCTTAAAAAGGAAAGAGAAAGGAAAAAATGAAACATTTTTCAAGTGAAGAAAAATTAATAAACTCCCTCTCTCACAAAACACCCCTGAGAGACAGACTGTTGAACTCTCATCCCACCATTACTTGCACCTCCTTCAAACCACTATGGAGGAGGAACAAAGTTCTGTTTCTCCAGCCAGGCCTGGAGGAACACTTCTCTCCCTGTCTTTCCCGGAATTCATCCAGATTCCTGTCTCCATTAAAAAAAAAAACATCCCTTTCGATTTTGGTTTCGTTTCTCATAATCCCCACCACTACCTGGATGGCTTTTAGTAACCAGCTAGCTTTTCAGCTTCTTTTTTTTTTTTTTTTTTTTTCCCCCCCCCGCTTCTGAACATAAAAGTCGGTTTCCGGAGGAGCGAGACGCAGGAAGAGCCCTGGGGGCGAACCAGAGCAACTGACTTGACGCCCGGCTGCAGCTCCAGGTGAGTCTGCTCCTAAACTTGACCTTACAAGCACACTTCAGTTAAATAACAATAAATCCCCCAGCGCAGACCCTACACTGGGGGAGGAGAGGAGCAGATGGAGGCGCGGGGCAGGTGGGTGGCGACCGGCCAGGCACATTGTTCGGGCAGCTCGGGGTCTGCTTTTGGTTCCAGGCTGCTTCCGAGCTTATCGCCCGGATGCGCCGCTGCTCCTGGAGCATCTAAGCAGCGCTGCAGCAAAAAGCAGAAGAGCAGGTACGTCTTCTGAGGAAAGGAAGTTGAAGACCCAAACTCACCCTTACTCCCCAGCCCGCCCTGCGAACAGAGGCTATGGGTGCGGTCTCTTCTACCAGCCCCCTCTTGCCCTCCTCAGCCACATCCTGAGTGCACCCCTCTGGGCAGTGGCCAAACAAAAACGATGGTCCTAGACATAGAGCCAATTTAAATCCTAAAAGATGGACCCGGGATTATTTTTGTCTTAACGTTTGATACTCTGAATACATACAGAACTGTTTTCTTTGGAATAATTCAATCTCATTCTTACCAAAAAAAAAAAAACAAAAACAAAAAACTGTTATTAATAACTGTAAGATCTAATCATGTTTGTTTATCATGCATTGTTTTTAATGAGCGGCACATACATTAACAGCCTCAGAATAACTTCTGGTACTTGCTGAAAATCCCCAGTGTGGGGTATGTTTGACTATCAGATAATTCTTTAAAGTCATCTTTAGAAACTTGTTGGTCATCTTCTGCCTTGTGTTAGCACTGTTCTTTTCTATTTGTTTTGTTTCTTTTTTAAGGCTTTTTGTTGTTTTATATTTATTTTTTAGGCCATGCCTTGCAGCACGTGGTGTGGGGGAGGGGGAATCTTAGTTCCTGGACCAGGGATCTAACCCCTGTCTCTTGCATTAAAGCACGGAGTCTTAACAATTGGACTGCTGGGAAAGTCCTTCCAAGTGCTTAGTTTTGAAGGTAAAAGCTTGTTGGTTTTGGTCCCTCAGTATACTTTGAGTTAAAATACAAAATCTTTGTAGACTCGTTGACTTACACAAAGCTTTATCAATATTTGGTCTCAGATATAAACCCTGCAATTTCTCTTGCTTACAGCTATTCACCTTAAAATAAAAGTTATTTTACAAGCCAAAGTGAATTTATTCAGGAATAGTAGAGTTATTGCAATTTGGGACAAGTGAGCTATTAAAAAAAAAAAAAAAGCCATAAGGAAGTCCAGCTAAGAAAAAGAACATTATAGAGAAAAGTAAGGGTCTGGGAAGGTTGGTTTGGAAAGAAAAGTCAGAGTTCAAGGGTGATGACCAGTTCTCATTGATTGAGTTGCTGGGGTAAATTCTTGTAGGAGATGCAGTGTACACCTTTTCCTCTTGAGGGTTTGTCATTGGTAACTCTTCCCCTGTTGAAAATTTTTCCATTGGGGTCTGTAATTGACAATTCTTCCATAACTGACCTCCAGTCTGTAGTTCTGCAACAAGCCCCCTTCTGGCTTGCTGACTCCATTTGAGTGAGTGAAGTTCATGTTTTTGGCGGGGGTGGGGGTTGGGGACACATGAAACCCAGGTGGCTCAGAATCCGCCTGCCAGTGCAGGATATGCAGGAGACACCAGAGACGTGGGTTTGATCCCTGGGTCAGGATCCCTTGGAGGAGAAAATGGCAACAGGCTCCACTATTCTTGCCTGGAGCACACAGCACATACATGATGGGGGAGGGGACACAGGCCTTCAAGTGAGATCTTACTTCCCAGACCAGGGACGGAACCAGCACCCTCGTCAGTGAAAGCACAGAGTCCCAACTACCGTCAGGGAACTCTCCAGGTTTTCCTTTATTAATTTTGACATAACACAGCAGTAAAAGGTCATGTTTTACTCTCCCATTTCTGCTCCAAAACCACTATAGAAGAAGAAAAGAAATCGTACAGAAGAAATCTGTTACATAAATAAATGTTTTTTCTCATAAAAAGATTTTAGATCCCTTATAATTCTTGACAATTTCATGTTACAGAGCTCACTGACACATTATAACACACTGTCTAATTGAAATAGTACATGAATCCAGAAAAAATTTTTTCTCATGATTTATAGCCTATCTCTTACCAGCTGTGCTGTAGTGAATCAAAAATTGTTCCTTTACATATAAACTGCTAAGAAAAAGAAGGTTTTGGAGGTAAGTTCCTTTTTGAAGACATCAACAGATAATAAGCACTGTGAACCTTCAAGTTTGAACCCTGGCAGCCCGACTCCAGAACTTGTACTTGGACATCCCAGGGCAGCTCTGAGCTCCTCCAGCCTGACTCTCCCCCTATCACTGTCCTCTCTCTCAGCTATTACCACTGGATCTCCCCAGCCTGCTCATCTTCCTCTTGGGCTGTGTCGTCCCACTTGCTTGCAACCAGGGAGGGAAGTGTCACAGCCAGTCCTCCAGTTTCATTCAGTAATTACTGTCCCTGTCTTCAGACATTCAGTTGTAAAGCAATACTTACATAGAATTTACTATGTACCAGCATAATTTTCCAAGTATTGTAAGCATCATGAGCTAGTTAATCCTCCAAATAACCCTAATGACAGATTGAGTTTTATGTCTCATGCTGCCATTTTACAGAAGAAAAAACTGAGGCACAAAGAAATTAACCTTCTCAGCTGTCACACAGCCAGTAACATATGGAAACATGTGGATGTTGCTTAGTATTGTTTTTGAGAAAATAAAGGAACAGTCAAAGCCTTCTGACTTCTGTCTGTCTCCTAAGATCATGAAGCATCTAATCATGGTGATGAAATCATTTAAAGTAGAGCCTGACCCAGATGTGAGACCCTGGTATATCTAGCCAGACCTTATAACACCCTAGTTGCTTGCATCTCTTCTCTATCTGCTTAAATAACAAGAAATTCCCTTTAATTTCATGTAGTAACTGAATTATTAACATGTGCAACTTTGTTAGGTACCTTCAAGATCTGTGCTGTTTTAAGAGTTAGCAGCATCTTTATCTCAACTTCTTTCTCTCACAATCACTCTTCCTCCAGCCTGTCCTACTCCACTGATTGCTTCATCTGGTCACCAGTCACATTCATTTTTCCTTTGTTGGCAAGGTTTTCCCTGATTAAATTCCATGTAAATTCAAATCCCATTCCCTGCTCATTTCCTTCTGAGCATTTACCACCCTCTAATATCCACATATTTGGATGTTTTATTTTTTCACTTTCTATATTATTTGTCTCCTTTACTAGAATAGAGATCATGAAGCAAGAATTTGTATCCGTCTTGTTCACTGTTTGATGCTGAGCTTCTAGAATAGTGTCAGCACATGGAAGGTTCTCAATAAATATTTGTGCAATTAATGAGTGATCAAATCATTCTGGAACTCAAGAAATCATCTCTGGTCACTCCTCATCCCATTCATGTCCCATCTGTCTCTACTTACCCCCAAAACGTTAGTGTTCTCAAAGCTCTATCATCAGTGCTTGGTTCTGAATCTGTTCACTGTATGCCTCATGTGGGCAAGGTTGCGTTAGGGTTCATTTAAGAATCAGTAAGATAATGTACATATTGTACATCTACAGGCCTTGGCACACGAGGCTAAATACTTACCTTTTTGAAATATACAAAGCAAAGAGAATTGATATCTAAGTTCCACAAGCAGAGGACTAATGTGCATATGACTTATGTAACCATGAGGGATGACCTCACGACCCTGTAGGGGTTTTTTCACATTTTTTAAAATTGAAATATAATTTCTTTACAACGTTGTGTCCATTCCTGCTGTAGGAACATATGAATCAGCTATATGTATACATAAATCTTCTCCCTCTTGAGCCTCCCTCCTGCCCCCCATCTCACCCCTCTGGGACCTTGTGTTCTACTGAGTTGTTTCTCTGGGTTACAGCTTCCCATGGCATCTGGATCCACCATAATGGACCCCATCTGTCTGGTAAGAAACCAGAACAACCAGCTGACAGTAAATCCCAGAGCACTGAAGATTCTGGAGCAGATATCTCAGCCTGTGGTGGTGGTGGCCATCGCAGGGCTGTATCGGACCGGAAAGTCCTACCTGATGAACCGCCTGGCAGGACAGAACCACGGTGAGTTTTGTTAAGTGTTGTTCAGGACATTTGCTTGAAAGCATGGTAATGCAGGCTGCTGATCCTCCTCCTCTAGGGTCATGTTAAGGAAGAGCCTAACCCCTTTTCCCACCGCCACTGAGGATAACTTCTAATTCTTACCACCGAGTTTATAACTTCAAACCCGTCCCTCCAAAATGTTCACTCTTCTGTCCAGTGATCAAGAGTTCCCAATCCCATCAGAACATCTACCTCGTTTGTCCTGATTCCATCCACAGCCATCCTCTCAGGGGCTCATCTTCAACAATTACTGCCTTCCTTTCTCCTTCACCACATTTGCCCTAAACCACAGAGTCATTCCAAGCAGCACACAAATATTTTTTAACATGTCTTATTTTTAGAAAACAATAGAAGGGAGAACAGACAGCAAAATCCCTATATCCTATACCTCAATGAGACTACCACGCATTCCTTTTGGTTTAATTTCACAGTAAAACTTTGATAATTATACATATTCTCTTTCTCTAACTAGTCTTTTCTAATATGTGAACTCTAAGGCACATAGATGGGGCTTCCCTGGGGGCTCAGATAGTAAAGACTCTGCCTGCAATTCAGGAGACCTGGTTTCAATCCCTGGGTCAGGAAGATCCCCTGGAGAAGGGAATGGCAGCCCATTCCAGTATTCTTGCCTGGAGAATTCCAGGCAGCTATGGCTAGTGTTATTGGGGTTGCAAAGAGTCAGACACAACTGAGTGACTAACACTTTCAGGTTTCCCAGGTGGCACAGTGATAAAGAATCTGCCTACCAGCGCAGGAAATGCAGGAGACTTGGTTTAATCTCTGGGTCGGGAAGATTCCCTGGAGAAGGAAATGGCAAGCCACTCCAGTATTCTTGCCTGGAAAATTCCATGGACAGTGGAGCGTGGTGGACTATAGTCCATGGAGTCGCAAAGAGTCAGTCAAAGACTGAGCACACACATGCAACAACACATATGGAAGAATACATAAAAATACATACATACACATATTAAAAGGTTGATAAGTATAAAGTGATCAACTGTTCAGTCACTGCCCAGAGTAAGAAATAAAACATCACCAACACCCCAAAGCCCAAATCACACCCTGTTACACCCTCACTGGAGCTCACCAATGTTCATGGTGCCTGATTTCATTCTTTATATTTAAATATTGTTTTACAATCTATGCAATTATTTCTTAAAAATAGCTTAAACTTTATAGAGGAATATACATTCTGATATTCATTGGGATCTTGATTCATATTCTCAATAAGTTTATGAGGTTCATCTAGTTTGTCATCAGTTCAGTTCAGTTCAATCGCTCAGTCGTGTCCGACTCTTTGCAACCCTATGAATCGCAGCATGCCAGGCCTCCCTGTCCATCACCAACTCCCGGAGTTTACTCAAACTCATGCCTATCGAGTCAGTGATGCCATCCAGCCATCTAATCCTCTGTCGATCCCTTCTCCTCCTGCCCCCAATCCCCCCAGCATCGGGGTCTTTTCCAATGAGTCTAGTTTGTCATAGGTGTCTGTAATTACTTTCACTATTTTTTACTTTTAAACTGACAGAGGATACCACAATTTATTGATCCATTTGTTACTGATGAACACTGGCATTATTTGCAACTTTATCTTTTATGAATGGTGCTCTCATGATTATTCTTTATCTATATCCTGGTGTATATATATACTAACTTCCTTATGTTTTACCTAGAAGTGGAATTGCTGAATCAAGATGTGTTTGTCTTCAGCCTTTCTAAATAACACCAAACAGCCTTTTTAGCTTTATGCTCAGTTTATGTGCTTATTAGCAGCAATTTAAAATTCCCACATTGTCACAAAATTTTAGGAAAAACATTTTTAAACTTTTATCAATCTGGTGTCTGTATGGTTGCTTGTTATTTGCCTCACTACTAATATGCTTGAGCACTTTTTCATATATTTGCCTTTTGCGTTTCCTATTTCAAGAGGGTTTTTTCTACCAAGTTACCTGACTTGTTTCTAATTGATTTTTAGGATAATACACCCATGTCTCTTGGGCATCTCTAAGAAGACCACACACCATTTCTTTCCTAATGCCTTCCTCTGTGGCCTAGCAGCTTAGCACAATTAGGGGGTAGCACCTCAGTTCACTAAACTGTAAGGGTCCCTAGGAATATCTCAGTGTCTCACTCAAATTCTCTGTTTCTGTGTCTTTATCTCTCTCTTCCCCATCTCTCTTTGTTCTTCCTTTCTCCCACTCTCATTTTTCCTTTGCAATCTCTTACTGACTTAAAACAAGACATTTTATGCTTGTCTTTCTTTGAAAGGAAATTGATCACCAATCAGGGGAGGACGCTTTTGCTTGCCAGCGTAAATTAATAAATAGGTCATTTTTTGAGAGATTTCAGATTTCAGAACTCTAAGAAAGAGATACATGCAAGGAGTTTGAGGAACATTCTTTCTTTTCCTACTTGAGATAACATCTGGTAAATAAAGAGGTGATTTTCCTACTGAGGAAACCTTTAACCTAGTCATGTTTTAGGGCTTCCCTGGTGTCTCAGTTGGTAAAGAATCTACCTGCAATGCGAGAAACCTGGGTTTGATCCCTGGGTTGGGAAGATCCCTTGGAGGGGGGCATGGCAACCCACTCTAGCATTCTTGCCTGGACAATCCCCATGAACAGAGAAACCTGGAGGGCTACTGCCTATGGGACCACAGAGTTGGACACAACTGAGTGACTAAGCAGTCATGTTTTAAAACACATGAATTGTGACTTACCACCTGAGTCACATCACAGGAAGAAGAAACAAATTAGCACCCAGTCAGGGTTGACTAGCAGAAGCAAGTCAATATTTTCTCTCCTGTGGTGATACCGTTGTCTGTTCTTTACATCTCATAACTAACTGTGATGACCTCCACTTATAATTTGTCTTTTCTCCCTGAAGGAACTGAGAGTTCACATTTCTCTGTATTAATCAGCACACAGTCAAATGCCATCACGATGTAGAAGAGTGAAGATCATCTCAGGTCCTATACCCACTTTGAGCAGAACACACAAGATACGGCACTGGATGGCCTGAGCCATGTTGAACCATGCTCCCTTAGATATTCATCATATCCATTTCTATTCTCAGTTGAAGGGAGCATTGGCATCTGACCAAGGTCAAAATCTTGGACTGTTGGATGAGATATCTTACCTGCAGCTTCTTAGGCATATACCTCACATCCTCTCCCATCTCTGGGCTTAAGCCTTGAGAAAGAAGGGCAAGCAAGTCTTACAGGTCTGTTTTGCTTTCCCTTCTGTTATATCTCCATGTGAATCAGTAAACAAAGAATTTGTCAGTTTTGAAGAGGAGAAGGGAGATGAGGAAAATACGAGGAGGAAAAAGAGGAATAAAACTAACAAAAGTTGGGAGAAGGAAATGGCAACCCACTCCAGTATTCTTGCCTGGAAAAGTCCATGGACAGAGGAGCCTGGCGGGCTGCAGTCCATGGGATTACATGACTGAGCACGTGTGCACGAGGGTGGAGGGAGATGGGTTGGTAGCAATAAAGTGGTAGAACTAAAAAATAAAAAACTAACAAAAGTTGATGTATCAATGCAGGTTGTGAAAGGAAGGACACAGAGAAGCCACTTAGAGGGTAACTGAAGATGTTTATGCAGAGAAGGCAATGGCACCCCACTCCAGTACTCTTGCCTGGAAAATCCCATGGGTGGAGGAGCCTGGTAGGCTGCAGGCCATGGGGTCGCTAAGAGTCGGACACGACTGAGTGACTTCACTTTCATTTTTCACTTTTCATGCATTGGAGAAGGAAATGACAACCCACTTCAGTATTCTTGCCTGGAGAATCCCAGGGATGGGGGAGCCTGGTGGGCTGCCATCTGTGGGTTCGCACAGAGTTGGACATGACTGAACTTAGCAGCAGCAGAAGATGTTTATTGGAGGGATGATTACAGGGCATGAGCTGAATAAAGGGAACCGATGAAGTAATGCGGAAACACTCAGAGAGTGGCAGGAACAAGGTCAAGTAGCTTTGATATCTCCTACAGCATGAAGAAACAAGCAGTGAGTGGACTCCAGATGTGGTAAAGATTAAGGTCTTATGCTTAGTTGCTCAGTCATGTCCAACTCTTTTTGATCCCGTGGACCATAACCCACCAGGCTCCTCTGTCCATGGGGATTCTCCAGGCAAGAATACTGGAATGGGCTGCCATGTCCTCCAGGGGATCTTCCCAACCCAGGGATCGAACCCATGTCTCCCCCATTGCGGGTGGATTCTTTACCATCTGAGCCCCCAGGAAAGTCCAAGAATTCTGGAGTAGGTAGCCTATCCCTTCGCCAGGGGATCTTCCTGATCCAGGAATTGAACAGGGTCTCCTGCATTGCAGGACAGTTCTTTACCAAAAAGGAGATGTGACTAAATATAGCAACAGAGGCACCGGGACACCATGGTTCATCAGGGTGGAAGCCAGGGCAACAGGTGCCTGCCTTCTAATCTCCTACTGTTACCTCTCACTGGTAAAATCCATCAGAAAGTGGAGGATAAGGGAACTCTTCAGTGTCAGACAAATATAGAGAGGTTAATAGAGCTAACATTATTTTTAGAATATGACACAGTGAGCTATTAATGGTAAGAGATGAATAGGGGACATGAAGGGTTTCTTGAGAAGGTTTTGAATATGTGTAGAGGTTGGATCTTCTGTACTTGTTGAAGTAGAAGCATCTTCCCCACGGGCAGGCACTCATATGCACACAAGTTCACCCAAAGTAACCTGTGAGCAGCCTGGACTATCTGCTCTTACTTTGCGTTGCTTCCTCCTCTTTCTGTGCAGGTTTCCATCTGGGCTCCACAGTCAGGTCTGAAACCAAGGGCATCTGGATGTGGTGTGTGCCCCACCCCTCCAAGGAAAACCACATCCTGGTCCTTCTGGACACTGAGGGTCTGGGCGATGTGGAGAAGGTAAGGCAGGGAATCTTCTTTACTCCTGGCACTGCACTTACAATTCAATTTCTCACCTCAATTCAACTTTTACAACATATTCCTGTAAACTGCAAGTCCAGTTATAAATAATGAGGTTAAATTCTCTTTTCTTGAATTTTCTCTTTAATAAGATCAATATTTTGGTTACTGGGGACACATCTTATTTTTAACACTGGGGAGAAAGATGGAAGTTAACAAATATGTATTGGGTTCAAATCTAAGGCTCTGTGTTAAGTGCAACAGTGAGTGAGGTATAAACCAGAGCTGAGTTGGGGAGACAAACAATAAGCAGTCTTGAGTCATGAAAAAAAGAGTGAGGCCTTACCCCAGTTTTTTAGGTTTGGGAAGAAATCTTAGTGAAAGCTATAATTCATGCAATCAACTGGATCTACAGGTTCAGATATGTAGGGTTAATCAAGTTGGAAGTAGAAATCATGAAAGTAGATTCAGCAAATAAACTATTTTTTAAATCTCCAGAAAAGCTTCCAACATACCAGGAGCATTTTATTCCATGTTTTGGATCTCTGAAGAGGAATTCTTTAATGAATTCTATAAAAACTTGAGCTAGACTCATGATGAGAATGTAAATGGGATAATATTAGGTATTTTGTCTTCACAGTGTTACTTGCAGTCAATTTTTCTCCTTATTTATATTAATCTGCTTCTAAATTAAAAGTAGTAGCATTGAATCTTTGACTTTCATCACTGCAGAAAAGGATTTAGGGCATGAATTCAGAAACTCTGAGGTTAAAAAATCCAGACTTAAAGTATTCAATAATAATCTCAGTGTCAACCCAAGATGGTCTACTGACTCTTGCTAGATTCTAGTTTGCATGACCTCCTTCTTTTTGTCTAATTGTATTTGTCAAGGAACCAAAGCATACCAGCCTGCACACTGATAGCAGCAGAACTTGCTGCCCTCCCTGCCTGTGTGTGTCTCAGCGATACATACTCTGTTCCAAAGTCACTCATGACTTCTCCTGAGTCTCATTTTCAGACTCATCATCTATGACCACATGGGTAACCACTACCTCAGTCAAATAAAATGACCATAATACGCTTTCTGATCACACTTTCTGACAACTGTGATTGGTTTCTGTGGGCCCTCCACATGCATGGTCCCTGTAACTGCACAAGTCCATGTTCTGTCATTTCTCTAAAGCCCAACTCTTTTTAACCTAATACCATCATATCACTGTCAGACACAATCACATCTGGCTCTGAATGCACAGAGTATATTTTCTGGTTCATTTGAAATCACCCCCTTTGTCTTTTACAGTATAGTATTAAGTTTCATGATTGGCATCTTGATGTATTTATATGTTGCCAGATAATCTGCCCCTCCATCTCTCTAAGCAGGGACTGTCATAGGAAACTTTATATCCATATAAGCAGATGTCATATCCACTGTTTTCTAAATGCATAATGAATAGTTGATGAATTTTATTGAATAACACTAGTTCCAAACTATCATAGCCTATGATCAAGAAAAGAAGCCTATGGTCAAGCCTAGTTCTAACATAGCCTATGATCAAGAAAAGAAGTGCAGAGGAATCATGGCCCATTTATTATTGTGTAACTTATGTGTTCCAGGCACTGTATTAAACATTTGACATTAAAAAAAAAAATTCTGTTTAGTAATTTACTTTATTTTTGACTGCGCTAGATCTTTGTTGTTGTGTGGGCTTTTCTCTAGTTGCAGACAGTGGGGGGCACTCTCTAGCTGCAGTGCTTAGGTTTCTCACTGCTGTGTCTCCTCCTGTTGCAGAGCACAGGCTCTAGGGTGCGCGGGCTTCCGTAGTTCCAGTGCATGGGCTCAGTAGTTGCAGCTCTCGGGCAGGAGAGCACAGGCTCAATAGTTGTGGTGCACAGGCTGTTCCTCCGCAGCATGTGGGATCTTCCCAGTTCAGGGATCTCACCCACGTCTCCTGCGTTGGCAGGTGGGTTCTTTACCACTGAGCCACGAGAGAAGCCTGATGCACATTTATGATGTCATTCACTTCTGTTAATAGCTAACCACACCAAAGTGCTTAGAGGGATCAGTGTCAACACCAAAGAAAGCTTTGCATTTAGCATTGTCTTGAAAATGTATGTTACTTGCCTTAGTATTTAGTTACACTATAGCTGTTATAGTAAATGAACAACTGTAAGGGACAATGAGGAGCAGCAGCCTCATGCTGTAATGTACTTTTTAGGGGGACTCCAAGAATGACTCGTGGATCTTTGCCCTGGCTGTGCTCCTGAGCAGCACCTTTATCTACAACAGCATGAGCACCATCAACCACCAGGCCCTGGAGCAGCTGCAGTATCTTTCCAGGAACTGAACCAGCACATTTCATTGAGTTTATGGGACTAGCAACTGACACTGTTTCTTCTTTCCCATGATTCCATTCTCATGGCTGATATAGAGGGAAAATGGGGCAAAAGATAAGGTTGATATAACATGTTTTGGGGTGAAATCTGGAAATCATGTTGGACGGTGCTTCTTATTCCTTAGCTAAGATCCTAGCTATGTGACTGAACTAACAAAGTTAATCAGAACCAAATCATCTTCCAGCTCTGATGAAGAAGAGGACTCAGCCAAGTTTGTGAGTTTCTTTCCAGACTTCATCTGGACTGTGCGGGATTTCATGTTGGAACTGGAGTTAGATGACTGCCCCATCACTGAAGATGAGTACCTGGAGAATGCCTTGAAGTTGATTCCAGGTATCAGAGCAGGGCCAGAGTGTTGGATGGCTCAGTAGGAGATGGGGGTCAACAGAGCTCTGACATTCAGCACTTGATATCAATCTTGATTTGAGGTTGAGTTGAGGCCATGCTAATGGTGCCTGGTGAACGACAGATGGTGACTTCGGTCATTATTGTTACTGGGAAAACTCTAGTGACCAGGGCTTAAGCTCACAGAGGAAATGCTGGATCCAATATTAGACCAAATGATTTTAGAGAAATGAATACCATGGGGGGGAAAAAGGCTCACATAAACTTATATTACATATTAAATCTAAGTGCTTCTCCTTTTCTATTTGAGAAAGATAATCCATCAAACCAGAATCAAAAGGTAAGCAAAAGAACAAATTTTCAAAGTACCTTTAATACAGTGCATCTTACCAGCATAGCTAGCTACATTCTTCATATTGATAGGCTATTTATACACTACAGAGCTCAGAAAAAAAGCATTGCCATGTCCTTCCAGTAAGACTGTCAGATCCTTTATATGCTCTTCCTCATAGTATCACACTCTTCATCCTAGAACCTTACACAGTATACGTCAGCTAATATAATAAGTTAGTTATTCAGATTATTTTAGCAGAGTGGTACCTGGAAGCAATATTCATTTTTGTTTACCTAATCATTTACTTCCCTGGTGGCTCAGCTGGTAAAGAATCTGCCTGCAATGCAGGAGACCTGAGTTTAATCCCTGGGTTGGGAAGATCTCCCAGAGAAAAATGGCTACCCACTCCAGTATTCTTGCCTGGAGAATTCCATGGACAGAGGAGCCTGGCAAGCTACAGTCCATGAGGTTGCAAAGAATTGGACATAACTAAGCGACTAAGTTTCACTTTCAATAATTTATTCATTCTTTCAATAAATATGTATTTGTTGAACTACTGGTAGATGCCCAGAATCCTGTATAATAATCACATCCAGTGTAAAATGATCCAAAGAATAGATCAGGTCTCCTGGTTTCAGTTCAGTTCAGTTCATTTCAGTCTCTCAGTCATGTCCAACTCTGCGACCCTAGAACTGCAGCACGCCAGGCTTCCCTGTCCATCACCAACTCCCAGAGCTTGCTCAAACTAATGTCCATTAAGTCAGTGATGCCATCCAACCATTTCATCCTCTGTCGTCCTCTTCTCCTCCTGCCTTCAATCTTTCCCAGCATCAGGGTCTTTTCAAATAAAGCAGTTCGCATCAGGTGGCCAAAGTACTGGAATTTCAGCTTCAGCATCATTTCTTCCAATGAATACTCAAAATTGATTTCCTTTAGGATTGAGTGGTTGGATCTCCCTGCAGTCCAAGGGACTCTCAAGAGTATTCTCCAACACCACAGTTCAAAAGCATTTATTCTTCGGCACTCAGCTTTCTTTATAGTCCAACTCTCACCACAGTTCAAAAGCATTTATTCTTCAGCGTGCAGCTTTCTTTATAGTCCAACTCTCACATCCATACATGACTACTGGAAAAACCATAGCTTTCACTAGATGGACCTTTGTTGGCAAAGTAATGTCTCTGCTTTTTAACATACTTTCTAGGTTGCTCATAACTTTTCTTCCAAGGAGCAAGTGTCTTTTAATTTCATGGCTTCAGTCACCATCTGCAGTGACTTCAGAGCCAAAAAAATAAAGTCTCTCACTGTTTCCATTGTTTCCCTATCTATTTGCCATGAAGTGATGAGACCAGATGCCATGATCTTCGTTTTTTGAATGTTGAGTTTTAAGCCAACTTTTTCCACACTTCTCTGCCACTTTCATCAAGAGGCTCTTTAGTTCTTCTTCACTTTCTGCTATAAGGGTGGTGTCATCTGCATATCTAAGGTTATTGATATTTATCCAGGCAATCTTGATTCCAGCTTGTGCTTCATCCAGCTCAGCATTTCACATGATGTACTATGCATATAAGTTAAATATGCAGGGTGACAATATACAGCCTTGATGTACTCCTTTCCCAACTTGGAACCAGTCTGTTGTTCCATGTCTGGTCTAAATGTTGCTTCTTGACCTGCATACAGTTTTCTCAGGAGGCAGGTAAGGTGGTTTGGTATTCCCATCTCTTTAAGAATTGTCCACAGTTTGTTGTGATCCACACAGTCAAAGGCTTTGGCAGAAATAGTCAATAAAGCAGAAGTAGATGTTTTTCTTGAACTATCTTGCTTTTTAATGATGCAATGGATGTTGGCAATTTGATCTCTGGTTCCTCTGCCTTTTCTAAATCCAGCTTGAACATCTGGAAGTTCGTGGTTCATGTACTGTTGAAGCCTGGGTTGGAGAATTTTGAGCATTACTTTGCTAGCATGTGAGATGGGTGCAATTGTGTGGTAGTTTGAACATTCTTTGGCATTGCCTTTCTTTGGGATTGATTTCATTTAGGCTACACTAACATGAAATGGTGTATGCTAAAGTAATCTCCAATCATATCTACAATGTGTGTGCTTTTTTGCTCTGATTTATGAACCATTTCTTCACATCCTGAGTATCGTTTTGTCTTCCACAGGTTATTTTCCCAGCAATATCATAAATATATAATAAATATCTTTATTTCTATGATCACATTACTATAGAGCTCATATGTCATTTCTCACATGGGAACTGTAATATCAGAAAAATATTTCTGATAATTTCTTGGATTAATCTATTACTCAAGAAACATCTAATCAGTAGTTGATCCACTGCACAGCGTGGAAAGTTAAGGAAAAGAATCAGAAGTTTGTCACTAAGAATGGGTTCCTCCCCTGCCTCCTCAGAAGTACTTCTTTTGCTCTTAGAGATATACAAAAAAGGGGGGCGAGGGGATTTTCCACCCCTGGGTAGATTAGTGTAAGATTGATTTGCATGATTCAATGATAGGAGATATCCGAGCATGAGAGTTATAGTGATACAAAGATCCTTGGAACTGAAAGTCCTCAGCCCCCTATTCCTTTCATGACTGCTCTTTTTCCAATTCTGCAGGCAAGGATCCAAAAATCCAAAATTCCAACATGCCCAGAGAGTGTATAAGGAAATTTTTTCCAAAAAGAAAGTGCTTTGTCTTTGACCGGCCTACAAATGATAGAAGGCTATTACTCCGTATTGAGGAACTATCAGATAACCAATTGGATGTGAATTTCCAGAAGCAATCAAAAGATTTTTGCTCATATATCTTCACCCATGCAAAGCCCAAGACCCTAAGAGAAGGAATCACTGTCACTGGGGGAGGTGAGTCTCCTTCGCTACCGCGTGTCTCAATGTGCTTCAGTGTATGGTAAACTTGTGATTACAGTCTGGATTTCTCTGGGTTTCTCTGTAGCTGTGTTTTCTTCTCCATGTGACTTGGAAAACGAATGTTCATGCCACTCATGAAAATGCATGTTTCTTCATTTAAAGAAGCATATATAAATGCTTGTTGCAGTCTACCAAATCTCATAAAACTACTACATTAATAATATAAATTAAAGATAGAAATCTTCATGGTGATGAGATGTCTGAAGGGATAAGTGTTTCAAGTGAGAATAGGCAAGATATTTTGTGAATTTACATGAATCAGAAAATAAATAGTAGTTATGAATCTGTGTAAGTTCAATGAGAGTCTGAGTAACAAATGTAAATACAATCTTATGTACAGGGCTGGCTTCACGGACATGCCACCTGGGCAGTCATGCTGAGATGAGCCCTGCTTGGTTTCATGTTTGTTCCAACTGTCCTGAAATTCTTGATGACATTTCAACAAGACATTTTCATTTACAAATAATGCCCACAAGTTATTTAATTTACTTATATCTGTAATAAGTTCTTTTTATTTTATTACAATGGGAAAAGTGATCTAGGAGAATCTTGGGCATATTGTTTGAGATCATTTGTTCAATGTTGTAATATGATGAATTTGAGAACCAAAAGATAGAGTGAATAGTAGGCATAGTGATGTTATTATAAAGAAGTAGATTCATAGATCAAACAGGAGAAGGATACAAGCATGAGTAAATAGAATGAGGAGAAGAATAAGTAGAGGAAAAGGAAACTTCCACTTCCATAAAATTTTAGTGATTTTTTTATAGTGCTAATCTCTAAATCTATAAAACAGGTAAGAATTCTCTCTCCATTTAATAAATATTATGTATCTTTCAGGGTTGGGGACTCTGGTGGAGGCCTACGTAGATGCCATCAACAGTGGAGGAGTTCCCTGTTTGGAGAATGCGGTAATAACTCTGGCTGAGCGTGAGAACTCAGCAGCCGTGCAGAAGGCAGCTGAGCACTACAGTGAACAGATGACCCAGCGACTGAACCTTCCCACAGACACGCTCCAGGAGCTGCTGGAGGTGCATGCAGCCTGTGAGAGGGAAGCCATTGCCATCTTCATGAGGGACTCCTTCAAGGATGACAAGCATATGTTCCAGAAGAAGCTCGCGGTAATGTGTCCTAGAATATATGCTTCCTGATTCCTTTCTTCTGGAATGATGCTGAGACTCCCCCTTTTTGACAAAACGGTTCCTGTGCTTCTTATCATAAAAGGAGTTTAGATTCTAATGACTGATAGGGCTCTACAGGCTACAGGTCAGCACTTTTCTAAAAATTGGGCTTCTTATTTTCTGTTGTGACAAAACAAATTACTCTGCTCTTAGCGGCTTGAAGCAACACACATCTATTAGCTTATCATTCCTCAGGTCAGATCCCACCCAGGGTCTGTGGGTATTCTGCTTGGTGTACCATAGCTAAAAACAAGGTTCACATTGACTTGGTATCCACATGGACATTCTGGGGAACTCCGCTCCATCTTCAGCACAGCAACTGTGCACTGTTTTCTTCTTCTGTTTCTAATCTCTCGGACTACCTCTTCTGCCACAATTGGAGAAGAATAACATGTAAAGTGCAAGTGTGATCAGGTAATATCCACCTGGGTAATCTCCATTTTGTAAAGTCAACATGTTCCATGCAATATAGTCTGTACACAGAATAATTGTTCATCATATTCACAAATTCAGGGACTAGGTAGAGTGTAGACCCCAGGAAAGAAAACTCTTGGAAATCACAATTCTGCTTACCATTAGCACCTTCACTGAAAGTCTGACTTTCAGTCTTGCTTGACCATTATAAGTTACAAAAATCTCTTACTTCATATTGAGAAAACAAGCCTGACTGGAATTTATAAGTACAAGCAAAAAATTTCTGTTCCTATATTTTCACACACTCAAATTCTCAATGAAATCAGAATATAAGAAAAGTTGAAAACTCTAATTGGTGTGGTGTTGTTTCACTAAGTCATGTCTCACTCTGAGATCCCATGGATTATCCCCCCAGGCTCCTCTGTCCACACAATTTTCCAGGCAAGAATACTGGAGTGAGCTGCCATTTCCTACTTCAGGGGGTCTTCCCAACCTGAGGATTGAGCCAGCACCTGTCACGTGTCCTGCACTGGCATGCGGATTTTTTACCACTGTGTCACCTGAGAAGCCCTGCTCAGTGTATAGTTGATTCATTAGTAGGAAGTTGATTTCCTATGTATGTATGTTTTATCCTTACCACCCAAGTTGGCAGAAGAAGCCCTACGTTCGGTCATAATTGTCTTTTCGTTGTTTATTGGTGATGGATAGATCACTATTAATGCTAATACTGTTAAAGTAGTACTTTGCTTCTGCAAACCCGTTCATTGCACAGATATTGACATTGAGCCCAGGGAATTTAGGGAACTTCATACAAGTCACACAAAGAGTTGGTCGGAACTGGGACTACAACTGATGCCTGACTCCATGTCTATTATTCTGAGTCTCATGTGCCCTGATGCTGTCAGACTGCTTCTTCCAAGGGAGCTCAGCTGGACCATCCTCTCTAACAACTTCTTTCTATTGAATTTTCCCTTATTTCCTTGGCAGGACATCATGGAGAAAAAGAAGGACAGTTTCATGATCCAGAGTGAAGAGGCTTCTGTCAAATATTGTGAGGCTGAGCTTAAGCAGCTTTCAGAATCCTTGATGAAAAGTATTTCAGGAGGCACATTCTTTGTCCCTGGAGGACACAGTCTCTATTTAGAAGCAAGGAACAAGTTTGAACAAGACTATAAACTGGTTCCCAGGAAAGGAGTTAAGGTGAGGAGTAATGGGATTGGGAAAGAGCAACAGATTAGAGTCAAAGGGTCTTTCTTGGTTCTTTTGGTTGCCAGATCCTGATTTGCACAGAGGCAGTTGGTGATGAGGAGGCTGACTTGGAACCCCAGGAGGGTTCTGAGTCTAGTGCTGTTTTTCTGATGAGTTGAGTAAGGGTCCAGGATCCCAGGTCTGTTGGCTGCCCACTGGTGGGTGAGCAAGGTCCTGGGTCTACTAACACACTTCTAGAGGAGAGAGCCATATCCTGGGGTCTGGGTGCAGGGTCCAGGAGTTCCAGAGCATGTGTTGACCATGGTAGAGCCGTTAGGCTCCTGGATCTGGGGGATTTTGAAGATTCTGTTGGCCTGATATTGGTCCAGGTGGTCTTGAACCCAGCTGGTCCCAGGAATGACATGGCCTGCTAGTGAGTGGACTAGCCCCGCAGACTGAGAAACTGAGCTCTTTTGCACCTGGTATCTTCCCCTAATGTGTCCCAGGTTCTCTGGCTGGAGGGTGCTGGGAGTTTCAGGTCTCAGTCCTCCTGGTGAGTGGGACTGGGTCCCTGGCCCTCTGGTAGGCACAGCCATGTCCAGAGGCAGCTGTGGGCTCAGGAGATCTGCTGGTGGATGGGGCTGCATGCATGTCTAGTCAGTTGCTAGGCGTGAGGCATCCCAGTACTGGCATCTGCAGACCATTGCATTAGGGTAGGGCTGGGTCTTGGGGCTAATAAGATAGGAGGAAAGTTCCAAAATGGCACTCGCCAGCACCAATGTCCAAGTGGTGGAAGGAGTTTCCCAGAATGTCTTCTGCCAGTGTCTGTGTCCCCAAGTGAAGCTCCAGTTGCCTCCAGCCAATCTGGGAGACTCTCCAGGGTCAGCAGGTAGGTCTGACCCAGGCTCCTATCAAGTTACTGTTTATTCTCTGGGTCCTGGGACACAAGAGATTTACTGTGCACCGTGTAAGGGCTAAGACTCTTATTTACCCAGGCCCTCTGGGACTCCTGAATATCAGCTCCGCTGGCCTTCCAAGCAAATGCTCCATGGGTATTTGTAGACATGCACATAATTCTCAGGTCTGTTATCATTGAGAGCTTACAGAGGATGGAGAATTTACAGGATACAGTCTGTAGTTTACTGAAAAATAATTTCCACAGCAAGACACTACGTCTTTTCTACCTGACAAGTCTTTGCTCCTTCTTGTTTCCTCAGGCAAACCAGGTCCTCCGGAGCTTCCTGCAGTCACAGCAAGGAGTAGAGGAAGCCATCCTGAAGGCAGACCAGGCCCTCACTGATGGGGACAAGGCCATGGCAGGTACAGGGGAGGACTGTGCTCTCAGAAGGAAGGTAGCTCCTGTGTTGTCTTTTGGCAGGTGTGGGAACAAACACTTCCTGACACCAGAGCTTCCTCTTCTTCTGTGGAACCTCTCTGCTACATGTGGAAGTAAACGGGGGAGTTTGGGTTGTATGTACATCCAATCAGTGCTTCTACATCATATGCTGACGACGTGGTAGCAGGAACAGTCAGACTCCTTCCCGCAATATTAAAGCCACTTTATCTCTGAGCAAAGGAGGTGACAGCTCAGCATAAGTCATGTTCTCTCCTCTTTAAAATTCTTGTGAAACAGCTGTGTGTGCCAAGAAGGATGCAGCTGAGAGGGAACAGGAGCTGCTAAGACAGAAACAGATTGAAGAGGAACAGAATCTGGAGGCACAAGAGAGAAGCTTCAAGGAAAACCTGGCCCAACTGCAAGAGAAGATGGATAGGGAAAGAGAAAACCTTCGGAGAGAGCAGGAAATGATGCTGGATCACAAGCTGAAGGTAAGTCTAGATGGGCCTGGATGGGGCCTGATGGGGAAACACTAACTCCTCAGGAATAAAGGGACAGGAATTTGACCTTAAATCAGATCCCAGAAGGAAATACAAAAACATAGGATTCACTGTAACATCAAAGAAATGTGAATTGGTTTACCTCTCTAAGACTCAACACCTTCTGTAGTGTTAGGGTTTGAATGGGACAAATAACATGGCCCAGGCTCCTGGACTGCTGTTCATGGTGATTATAGCATCACATTTGTTCCCAAGTGAATAAGACCTCAGTCTTAGAGTCCTTAGAATTTGGGATACAACCGTCAGAGACCTGGAATAGTTCCATCTGCTCCTGAAAATATCAGATTGTACCTGGTATGAAATACTGGATGCTGAAAGCTGTAAAATTTGCTACATTTGTTTCCAGATCTCCTGATTCATTTTGTACACCGAAACTAAATGCATTTTTTGTTCCCAGCCTGGAGTTTGATAGCTAGAGTTCTGAATTGAGTCAGCAATGCCATTTCGGTGACATGTGGGTGGTCGTTCTACCTCAGTGAAACTTACAAATATTTAGAACTCACCTACATGTTCTCCTAAAGTGTATTTATAAGGCTGGAACCTCGCCCTGGGGTAGTTTTCAGACCTGACCTATACCCCACTTCTCTGTACCCAAGAAGATGGTGTTAAAAAACATGGGAAACTCTAAACCCTGGATACTCTCCCTTCCATGTTGCAAATGTTTGCAAATATTAGAATAATATAAAAAAGCATGTAAAGTGTTACAGAAGTAGACACACATGCATATCAACTGTAGTCATTTGACACAAAATGCTGATTTGGGGTATTTTCAAAAGGGGACTCTCTTTTTTACAGATGCAAAAAGAGTTACTCACAGAAGGATTCAAAAAGGAAGCTGAGGAGTTAAATAAAGAGATAGCTCAACTAAAAGAAGGTATTCAAACAACTGAAAAGTCCTTCAATATTTCAGATATCCTTGATATGGCAAGTGTGACATTAATTGCAGTACTCCCTGGGGCTTATAAAGTAGCTGGTATGGGACTGAAACTTCTCAGTGATCGAATGAAAGCGGCTGAGAAACCCTAGTAAGTATATTTTGAAAGGCTTCTTATGTTTTAGTAGTGTAACACTATAGTTCATTTTTAAAGTATGTATGTCATGATAGTTTTGTTCAAGAGGAGCTTAAAAACTGACTACCAAAGAATTACTAGTTATTACAAAAGTGATTACCAGTGCCTGATATGCCAAAAAAAAAAAAACCCCACACAATTTTGAATGAATTAGTTAATTTTAAGAAATGGAAAACCAGTTGGAAGATAATAACTAATTATAGATAAGTGTTAAGAAAAACAAGAAACAAATAAGAAGAGGAAGAACATTTGCAATTTATAATAAAGTCTTGGAGATCAATTCTTTAAGTTATAATGAGCCCTTATAAATCAATGAGGAAAGAACAGCAAACACATTTTTAAATGAGCAAAAATATATCAAGAGAATAAATATGTTTAACTTTATTGATTATAAACTATATACAAGGTAAAATTAGGAGGGACATGTGTCACCTCCCAGATGGGCCAGAAAGAAGAGTTTGGAAAGGACACTGGCTGGCAAGGGTACCAGGAAATTGGGGGTCTCTGATAAACGCTAGAGAGTGCAAATTGGTGCAAATATGTATCAAATATTTAAGTGCAAGTACTGCTGATACAGAAGTCCATGTTTAGCCATTTATCTTACAGATTTATTTACCCAAGTTGCAAATGACATATGTAGCAGTTTATCTGTCACAAAATTGTAATTCCAGAAGACTGGAAACTTCAAAGTCCCTCTGTCACATACTAGTGAGATAAATCCTGAGACACCCTTACACAGGAAAACTCTACAGTCACTGAAATGAAAAGGGAAACTCTATTTGTGCTAATGTGAAAAAAATCTCAAGATGCAGGAAGTGTGTATAGTTGTACTACTGATTGAAAAAATAATGAATATGTGCATATATTATCATCTATCTTGGAAAATAAAAAAGAAATTGGTATCCATGAGCACAACGGGATAAATATGATAACATGAGAGGCTAACTAACTTTGCATGGCACATTCCTCTGTGACTTTTATACTTTGTAAGAATTCTTACTTATTGAAACATAAATACATTTATTAAAATTAAAAACAGAAACAGTAATACACAAATTGGAAAAGAGACTTCTCTTCAAGAATATGGGAAATAGCTTCTTAAGGAAGCCAGACTAGTAACGTGTCAAGTGAGTTCCTTTGATTTCTTGAGGCTCAGATTTTATTCTGCTAGTTGTGTGAACATTGAGTGTAACACAGGCAAAAACATTTAAACAACCAATCTGCAATCTGGGGAAGTCCTGCACTAAAGCAAAGGCCTGGTCCATGGTGAGCAGCTGTGACAGGTCCTCTGGGCTTGAAATTCTCTCAGGGCCTGGGTCCTCTCTGGGGTGGGGAGTAGTGGGGCAACAGGAGTGAACCTTGGAACATGCACAGCTCGCAGAGCCAGGACCCCTCCCTACCTTATGTCCCGTTGATACAAGGGGGTTGGATCTGTTCAGGTCTCCTGACATATCACATGTGTTAAGCCACACTGACATCATTGTTAATTCTTATGCCACTTAACAAACTCCTTGCTGTTAATTCAGATAAGAAGACCTCCTGTACAAAATCACCTTATCTTAAAATGTTTCATTCTAGATTTGGTCAATTCACATTCTATTAATCACCCTATGGGTATTAATTGGAATCAGCATCTAAACATAAAGAGCACACTTATTTTTCTGAAATATTTTAATGTTAATTACCACATGGAAAAAATAACTTTTTCCAGTTCCATCCTGCTAGTGTTCTGAATCTTGGTTTCGTACTTGCTCACTAGAATAAAACACCTTTATTGCACCCCAAAACTACATCAATTACCCCTGGCTTCTGTCTAAACCAAGAGGACTAGTAAAATCTCTTATTGCAGCCTCATTTCTATGTAAGCAACTCTATTAAGATAATTCATCTATGTACATCAAACACTCTGTATGACAGATATTGTATAATGTCATTCATTACTTAATACTCACCTAACAAATGTATGACAATGGATTTCAATACCCATCACCTAGCAGGAAATTTTCTCTTGAAAATAAATATTTCTCTTTTTCAAAGGAAAAGTACTTTCCTGTCGTTCATGTGTTCTTCTATGACTATAAAAGAATTCAAAATCATTTAAAAAATTCACTCTTCACAGAAAAGTATAAAAGCAATAAGCTACAATCCTCACAATGAGATAGAAATGCTGTTTATAATGCAATACATAATGTTCAAGGCTCTGATGTATTTATTATTGCTGTACAAATGTTTTTATAAAGAGAACAGTTATGTACCTATTATGAATTGCATTATTCACAACAAACATGCCCAAATTTATCTACAGACAGTAACTTTGGTCATCTGGAAAGTGGTGTAAAATGTAGACAAAAAATTTAATCCTTCATATTATTGGTAAATTAAAAGTCTTAAAGAAATTCCTCTTCTTAATGATGTTTAAAGATGATATTTTTTATATTATTCAGTAAACTATACCTAGCACGTGCCTATGGGGCTTCCCTGGTGGCTCAGAGGTAAAGAGTCCGCCTGCAATGCAGGAGCCACGGGTTCGATCCCTAGGTCAGGAAGATACCCTGGAGAAGGCAATGGCAAGCCACTCCAGTATTCTTGCCTGGATAATCCCATAATCAAAGGAGCCTGGAAGGTTACTGTCATGGGATTGCAGAGTCAGACACAGCTGAGCACACATGCATGACAGTACATGTATATAGGTAGACATAATGACTAGAAAGGATAAAATCATGTCATTTATAAATCTAAGCAAATGAGCCCTTTCCATGGCAGATTTTAGCCAACATAGAGGAGGACTTGGGCAGAAAGCATGTGCACACCCATCTGAACCTGCTGTTTTCTCTGAGAGGGAGTGGATACCCCACATGCTCTGGGTTCCTTGAGTTTCTATGTCAAAACTATCCAGCAATGAAATAACCACTTTTGGCCCACGGAACAATGATACTGTTTAAAATAGTGAAGAAAGAGTCTGTAATTGGCAATACTTCGGTTGTCACCATAATTGTCAGTTGCTTAAGGAGCTTCTGTTGAAATAAAACTGTACTTTTGATACAAGGATCCATTTCTCACTGAACATGACAGCCACAGGCTGACAGACTGTGGCATCTACAGCATGACTCTGCTTTCTTAAGGGTTGTGAGTTAAGGTTCAGTTGTCACTTCTCTGACCAAAGCCTCTGGAATAAGTTCCACAGCTGGCGCAGTCCCCAAAGACCCTCTGGTGTCACCAGAGGAATGCCCTGAATACTGGAAGTCTGGATGGTCTGGTAAAGGTGGTGAGGGGGCAGTGAGGAGTTCTGCTTCCCCAT
Source organism: Cervus canadensis (assembly GCF_019320065.1). Taxonomy (NCBI): domain Eukaryota; kingdom Metazoa; phylum Chordata; class Mammalia; order Artiodactyla; family Cervidae; genus Cervus; species Cervus canadensis. The sequence continues at coordinate 51,751,847 of NC_057387.1, forward strand.
CATGTCTGTCCAACACACATGACAAGTAATGCAAATAAGAAACAGGCATACTCGTTTGTGCCAGGAAGTGATCATGGTTTAGAGAAATGAAGCAGTTAAGAGTGAGGGACTGGACAATTACAGCAGAGTGAAAGGAATCTGCCCAGCTCTGATGTTCAGTCCTAAGTGGTTGTCTGGGGGAGGAGCTAAGATGGCAGAGGAATAGGATGGGGAGACCACTTTCTCCCATACAAATTCATCGAAAGAACATTTGAACACTGAGCAAACTTCACAAAACAACTTCTGACCGCTAGCAGAAGACATCAGGTGCCCAGAAAAGCAGCCCATCATCTTCGAAAGGAGGTAGGACAAAATATAAAAGATAAAAAGAGAGACAAAAGAGATAGGGACAGAGACCCGTCCAGGGAAGGGAGTCATAATAGAGGAAGTCTCCAAACACCAGGAAACCCTCTCACTGGTGGGTCTGGGGGAAGTTTTTGAATCTTGGAAGGCAACCTAACTGGGAGGAAAAATAAATAAAACCCACAGATTACATGCCTAAAAGCAACTCCCGGCAGAAAAGTACCCCAGACGCCCGCATCCACCACCAGCAAGTGGGGGCGGAATGGAGAGGAGTGGGCGGCATTGCTTAGGGCAAGGACTGGGCCCAAATGCCCTGAGGGCAATCAGAGGGAGCTAACATGAGATAGCAACTTAAACTGTGGGACAGCAAGAGAGAGAGAGAAAATTAACCGGCCGAACACACTGCCGGCCATTTGCAGAACAAAGGGACTGAGCAATTCCAGAGAAGAGCTGGCCAGCGGCGGACCGGCCCACCCCCCACTGGAGGCAGGAAGCAGCGGGGAGGGGAAAGGGGCAAACTTGGCCCCAGAGACGGCACCCCTACCAAACTGCAAACAGGCCTCCAGTTTCTAACCAAAGACTTCCTGAGATTCTGGATGGTCGACATCCGCCGGGAGGGTTGCGGCTAGAGGCCAGCTCCCAAGAACATACACAAGGTGCACGCACCCGACTGGCGTGCGCAGAAACTGAGGCAGGGGATAAGGCACACCGCACCCCGGGAGAGTGCGCTCGTCAAGTGCCTGAGGGGCCTGAGCTGCTGGGGCCGGGGAAGGCACAAAACGCAGGCCCAACTGAGTCCGCACTTTAGTGGAATATCCGAAAACTGGAACCGCACGCAACACAGGGCTGGCTCCATATAGAGCAGCCAGGAGCCTGAGCAGTGTAGACAGGGAAAACACACACTCATGAGCGGGGGCAAACCCAGTGTGGCCGGAACACTGCGAGTGCTCCCCACACAGGCCGGTGACATTTGTCTGCAGCGCCCCTCCCTCCCCGCAGCAAGACTGAACCAGCGAACCTAAATAAGAGACCAACTCCGCCGGCCTGTGTCAGGGCGGAAATTAGACACTGAAGAGACCAGCAAACAGAAGCCAAATAAACAAAGGGAACCGCTTTGTGATCGGTGCTACAGATTAAAATCCCCGTAGGTAACACCGACTAAACCAGAAGGGGCCTATAGATATCGAGAAGTGTAAGCTGAAACAAGGAGCTATCTGAAACTGAACTGAACCTACACTGATCACAACAGCTCCAGAGAAATTCCTAGATATATATTTACTTTTTTTTAATTAAAAAAATTTTTTTTCTTTTTTTCAAAATTTTTTCTCTTTTATTTTCTTTTAAAATTCCCTATTACTCCTCCATTACTCCTTAACTTTCATTTTCATATATTTTTAGTATTTTTGTTAGAAAAAAATTTTTTTTAATTTTTTTCTCTTATTTTCTTTTAAAGTCCTCTATTACTCCTTAATTTTCATTTTCATTTCACTATAACCTTGCAAAAAAAAAGAGGCCCTATTTTTAAACCGAACTTCATATATATTTCTAAAATTTTTTGTATTTTTGTTTTTGTTTTTAATATTGTATTTTTAAGAGTCTAACCTCTACTCTAGATTTTTAACCTTTGTTTTTCAGTATTTGATATAAATTTTGGACATTTAAGAATCCAATATTCAGTTCCCATTTTTATTCAGGAGTGTGTTGATTACTCTCTCCCACTTTTGACTCTCCGTTTTCTCCCTCAGATCACCTCTATTTCCTCCCTCCCCCTTCTCTTCCCAATCCAATTCTGTGAATCTCTGTGGGTGTCTGGGCTACGGAGGACACTTTGGGAACAGACAACTGCGTAGATCTGTCTCTCTCCTTGAGTCCCCCTTTTTCTCCTCCTGCTCATCTCTATCTCCCTCCTCCCTCTCCTCTTCTTCATGTAACTCTGTGAACCTCTCTGGGTGTCCCTCACGGTGGAGAATCTTTTCACCATTAACCTAGAAGTTTTATTATCAGTGCTGTATAGTTGCAGAAGTCTTGAGACTACTGGAAGAATAAGACTGAAATCCAGAGGCAGGAGACTTAAGCCCAAAACCTAAGAACACCAGAAAACTCCTGACTACAGGGAACATTAAGTAATAAGAGACCACCCAAAAGCCTCCATACCTACACTGTAACCAACCACCACCCAAGAGCCAATAAGTTCCAGAGCAAGACATACCACGCAAATTCTCCAGCAACGCAGGAACATAGCCCTGAACGTCAACATACAGGCTGCCCAAAGTTACACCTAACACATAGACCCATCTCAAAACTCACTACTGGACACTCCATTGCACGCCAGAGAGAAGAAATCCAGTTCCATGCACCAGAACACCAACGCAAACTTCCCTAACCAGGAAACCTTGATAAGCCAATTGTCCAACCCCACTCACTGGGTGAAACCTCCACAATAAAAAGGAACCACAGACCACCAGAATACAGAAAGCCCACTCCAGACACAGCAATCTAAACAAGATGAAAAGGCAGAGAAATACCAACAGGTAAAGGAACATGAAAAATGCCCACCAAGTCAAACAAAAGAGGAGGAGATAGGGAATCTACCTGAACAAGAATTTAGAATAATGATAATAAAAATGATCCAAAATCTTGAAAACAAAATGGAGTTACAGATAAATAGCCTGGAGACAAAGATTGAGAAGATGCAAGAAATGTTTAATAAGGACCTAGAAGAAATAAAAAAGTCAATTAAAAATGAATAATGCAATAAATGAGATCAAAAACCCTCTGGAGGGAACCAACAGTATAATAACAGAGGCAGAAGATAGGATAAGTTAGGTAGAAGATAAAATGGTGGAAATAAATGAAGCAAAGAGGAAAAAAGAAAAAAGGATCAAAAGAAATGAGGACAACCTCAGGGACCTCTGGGACAATGTGAAACACCCCAACATTCGAATCATAGGAGTCCCAGAAGAAGAAGACAAAAAGAAAGGCCATGAGAAAATACTCGAGGAGATAATAGCTGAAAACTTCCCTAAAATGGGGAAGGAAATAGTTACACAGGTCCAAGAAACCAGAGAGTCCCAAACAGGATAAACCCAAGGCGAAACACCCCAAGACACATATTAATCAAATTAACAAAGATCAAACACAAAGAACAAATATTAAAAGCAGCAAGGGAGAAACAACAAATAACACACAAAGGGATTCCCATAAGGATAACAGCTGATCTATCAATAGAAACCCTTCAGGCCAGAAAGGAATGGCAGGACATACTGAAAGTAGTGAAAGAGAATAACCTACAACCTAGATTACTGTACCCAGCAAGGATCTCATTCAGATATGAAGGAGAATTCAAAAGCTTTACAGACAAGCAAAAGCTGAGAGAATTCAGCACCACCAAACCAGCTCTTCAACAAATGCTAAAGGATCTTCTCCAGACAGGAAACACAGAAAGGTTGTATAAACGTGAACCCAAAACAACAAAGTAAATGGCAACGGGACCATACCTATCAATAATTACCTTAAATGTAAATGGGTTGAACGTCCCAACCAAAAGACAAAGACTGGCTGAATGGATACAAAAACAAGACCCCTATATATGCTTTGGCCACCTCATGCAAAGAGTTGACTCATTGGGAAAAGATCCTGATGCTGGGAGGGATTGGGGGCAGGAGGAGAAGGGGACGACAGAGGATGAGATGGCTGGATGGCATAACCGACTCAATGGGCATGAGTTTGAGTAAACTCCGGGAGCTGGTGATGGACAGGGAGGCCTGGCATGCTGCGATTCATGAGGTCGCAAAGAGTTGGACACAACTAAGCAACTGAACTGAACTGAAGCTGATCACAAATCAAAAAAAGTCATTATTTTGAAGTGTCTTATCTTACTGCATGCAACAGCAACCAACCAGTTCTCAATTGGATTGTGACATGTGATGAAAAGTGGCTTTTATACAATAATCAGCAATGACCAGCTCAGTGGTTGGACCAAGAAGAAGCTCCAAAGCACTTTTCAAAGCCAAACTTGCATCAAAAAACCGTCATGACCTTTTGGTGGTCTGCTGCTGGTCTGATCCACTACAGCTTTCTGAATCCTGGCAAAACCATTACTTCTGAGAAGTATGCTCAGCAAATTGATGAGGTGCACTGAAAACTGCAGTGCCTGCAGCGGCATTGGTCAATAGAAAAGATCCAGTGCCTGACCTGTCCGACCACACAAGGTCACATAACCAATGCTTTGAAAGTTGAGCAAATTGGGCTACAAACTTTTGCCTCATCTGCCGTATTGCCAACTGACTACCACTTCTTCAAGTATCTCGACAACTTTTTGCAGCGAAAATGTTTCCACAACCAGCAGGAGGCAGAAAATGCTTTCCAACAGTTCATTGAATCCTGAAGCACAGATTTTTATGCTACAGGAATAAGCAAACTTATTTTTTGTTGGCAAAAATGTGTTGATTGTTATGGTTCCTATTTTGATTAATAAAGATGTGTTTGAGTCTAGTTATAATGATTTAAAATTCACGGTCCCAAACCGCAATTACATTTGCACCAGTCTAATAGCTTCTACCTGGCTTTTAACATCAGAGATTAGATCTGCTTGCTTATCAACTATACATAGATGGAATCAAACAATATGGATTCTACTGTGTCTGGCTCCTTTCATTCAACATTACCACTAGGAAATTCATCCATGTTGTTAGATTTAACTGTAATTTTGTCATTTTCATGCTTTAAGTCTTTTCATAGTAGTTATTAGAAGTTATGTTATACAGTGCAAATATACTACAAGGTACTTATTCATTTACTGTTTATGAAAAATTTGGCCATTTTCACTGCTGAAGTATTACAAATATTGCTGATATGATCATTATATGTATTTCCTTGATGTGCATGTGCATACATTTCTGATAGCAATATATTTAAAAGTAAAATGGCCAAGTCCTTGGGTATTTATGTTAAACTTTATTATATAATGCCAAAAAGCTTTACCAACTGGTGGACTCTATTGTCTGTTGCCACATAAGAAACACTGCAAACCTATTGAATAAAAGCAAAATTTATTTTATTTCTCGTTATAGATATATTATGAGAGTTGAGTGGGTAGTTCTTTTCCTGGACTCACCTGGTCTCAGTCACATGGCTATATTCTATGTGTGGATCTGTAGGAGGTGGAGGACCTTGCGCTGCCTCATCCACAAGTCTGTGGCCTGAGTGGGATGGCCACAAGACTGGGACCTCTCTCTCCACATGGACTTTCATCATCAAGTTGTCTAGCCTTCACTGAGTCAGCCACTGATTGATTTCCATTTTATCATGTTATGCTTTTGCTATAAAGTTGAACAGACTATTCCCCTATTCAACAAATCTTGTAGGCCTGTTCTAAGAGGAAATGGGTCCTGATAATAGAAAAATATGTGTTTTGTTTCTTTCTTTCTTTTCTTTCTTTCTTTTTTTTTTTTTTTTACTATTTTCCTCTGCAGAGTTGCTAAACTAAATAGGGGACAGGATTCACCTCATATTAGAAATAAGCCCTCAGTGTGAGCAGGTCAGAAACAATTAACTCTACAGTGGAAGCAAATCATTCTTCATTATAGGATAAGACTGAAAATGAGGGTGTTATACTCTATGTTATTTGTATCTCAAAGAGCTAACAAATGTTAGGTCATGATCATCTCAAGTTGTCAAGATTGAGACATTGAAATTAAAAAGACACAGAAAAGACTACTAACAGAAGGTTTTCACTGCTTTTAAATCAACAAAATTATCAAATCATCCAGGCCTAGTTAAAGAGGCCATGCCTACAATTGTGTAAATAAATACATTAGATAGAGTAGATTCAGAGGAAAACACAAGCCATGATTCATCAAAGACTGCTTCATAATGGTAGCTTCATTACCTGAATGAATTTAAAGCAATATGCAAGCTAATGCATATGGAAGTGGTAAAGAATAAATTAAAAATTAAAAAAAAAACAAAAAACAGAGAGGTCAAAATCTGAAAACACAATTGAGTAAAAAGCCAACAGAGTAAGAGTCACATTGAGGTATCAGGCCTGGTGAGAAACATGTGAATGCAGATGCAAAGATTCAGAACAAGTGAATGGAAGACAAGATGGGCCCTGGCAGCTCCAGGGGCCATGCTGAACAGTAAGAGAAGGAAGCCAATGGGGAGTCTGAATCACTCCATCTGACCCAGACTCTGCTCAGAGACAGACTTAAGAGAAATCAGGACCAAGGCTAGATGAGGACAGTATCTGCATTTCAAAGTACAGAGGTATATTTGACACATTTCTCTAGATGCAGGCTACCTACTATTGATACTATACACCTGACCTGAGAAAGCTCAGCTTTGTTCAACCCAGTGACCTAAATATGAAGAAGTGGAGCTTCCAAAGCAAATTTTGTGATGAAGTCAAGAGATGAGGGGTAGGCCTAAGATGACGGAGGAATAGGATGGGAAAACCACTTTCTCCCCCACAAATTCATCAAAAGAGCACTTGAACGCTGAGCAAACACCACAAAACAACTTCTGAACACTGGCGAAGGACACCAGGCACCTAGAAAGGCAGCCCATTGTCTTTGAAAGGAGGTAGGACAAAATATAAAAGATAAAAAGAGAGGCAAATGAGTCAGGGATGGAGACCCATCCCAGGGAGGGATTCTTAAAAGAGGAGAAGTTTCCAAACACCAGGAAACCCTCTCAGGGGTGGGTCTGTGGTGAGTTTTGGGATCTCAGAGGGCCAAATAACCAGGAGGAAAAATTAAATAAGTAAAACCCACAGATTACTTGCCTGACTGCAACTCCCAGCAGAGAAGTAGCTCAGACGCTGGCGTCCGCCACCAGCAAGCGGGGGCTGAACAGGGAGGCACAGGCTGCATTGCTTAGGGTAAGGACTGGGCCTGAATGCCCTGAGGGCAATCTGAGGGAACTAACGTGAGAGAGCAACCCAAACCATAGGATAGCCAGAGAGGAAAAGAAAAAAAAAAAAAAAAGTGGAGAGAGAGAGAAAGAGAACTTTTCCGTGAGAAGCTCTAACCTAAGGCACTGCCAGGCCTGCTCACAGAACAAAAGACTGAGAGAACACCAGAGGGGGGTCAGCCAGCTGTGGACTGGCCCATCGCCAGCCGGAGGCAGAGAGGCAGGCGGGTGCCAGGCAGAGCCAGAAGGAAAGGGGCAAACTCGGCCCCAGAGATGGCATCCCCTACCAAACTGTGAGCAGTCTCCCAGTTGCTAACCAAGTCTTCCTGGGATCCTGGATGGTTGACATCCATCAGGAGGGTCGCAGCCAGAGATCAGCGCCCCAGAAGAGACACACGCACACCTGAGACGGCGCTTTCACTGCGCACCCAGCAAACCCAGCGGCTGGGACGGGGGAGGTGATAAGACGCACCGCCCAGATGGGAAGACTGTGCTCACCAAGCACCTGGTCAGCTGAGCTGCTCCAACCTGGGAAGGGTGCAAAACACAGGCCCAACTGAGTCTGTGCCTTTGTGGAGTACCCAAGAACCTGCACCTGAGTGGCGTAGATCTGGGAAGTGTGCGCAACCCAGGGCCCACCTTAGACAGTACCCTGATAGAGCAACCTGGAGCCTGAGCAGTGCAGACCGAGAAGGCACACACGCTGGGAGCAGGGGCAAACCCAGTGTGGTCCAGACACTGCAAGTGATATTTGTTTGTAGTATCATGCCAGTGATATTTATTTGTAGTGTTCCTCCCTCCTTACAGCACAATTGAACAAGTAAGCCTAAATAAATGACCACCTTCACCCCCTTGTATCAGGGCAGAAGTTAGATACTGAAGAAGACTTGCAAACAGAGAAAGCCAAAATAAACAAAGAAGAGGGAATGGCTTTGGAAGTGACAGATCCAACAGATTAAAACCCTGTAGTTAGTACTGGCTACATTGGAAGGGACCTATAGACCTTGAGAAGAAGTATAAGGTAGAACAAGGAACTATCTGAAACTGAACTGACCACACACTGCCCTCAACAGCTCCAGAGAAATTTCTAGATATACTTTTACTATTATAATTTTTTAATTTTAAATTTTTTTTTTATTTTTAAGTTAGTAGTCCTTTAATTTTCATTTTTAAAACCTACTATTACCTGGGGTGGGGGGAAGACCCTATTTTTAAAGCAAATTTCATTTTTATATATATATAAAACTTCTGCAATTTTGTTTTGTTTTTTTTTTTAATATTGTATTTTTGAGAGTCTAACCTCTACTCTAGATTTTTAATCTTTGCTTTTTGGTATTTGTTATCAATTCTGTACCTTTAAGAATCCAATATTCAGTACCCATTTCTACTTAGGAGTGTGATAACTGGCTTCATTGCTTTCTCCCCTTTTGACTCTTTTTTCTCCTCCAGGTCACCTCTATCTCCTCTCTCCCCCTTCTCTTCTCTACTTAACTTTGTGAATCCCTTTGGGTGTTCCAGGCTATGGAGAAAACTTATGGAACTGATTACAGGCTAGATTGGTCTCTCTCCTTTTGACTCCCCCGCCTTCCCTTCTGGTCACCACTATCTCCTTCCTCCCTCTTCTCTTCTCTATGGAACTCTGTGAACCTCTCTGAGTGTTCCAGACTGTGGAGAGCAAACAGGGAATTGATTACTGGCTAGACTACTCTCTCCCCTTTTGATTCCCCCTCTTCTCCTGCTGGTCACCTCTATCTCCCTCATCCCTCTTCTCTTCTTCATGTAACTCTGTGAACCTCTCTGGGTGTTCCTCACTGTGGAGAATCTTTTCACCATTAACCTAGATGTTTTATCATCAGAGCTGTATAGATGGAGAACTCTTGAGGCTACTATAAGAATAAGACTGAAAGCCAGAGGCAGAAGGCCTAAATCCAAAACTTGAGAACACCAGAAAACTCCTGACTCCAGGGACAATTAATCGACAACAGCTCATCCAAAAGCCTCCATACCTATATTGAAACCAAGCTTCACCCAAGAACCAACAAGTTTCAGGGCAAGACATACCAAGCTAATTCTCCAACAAAGCAGGAACATAACCCTGAGCACAAAAATACAGACTGCCAAAAGACACACCAAATCCACAGACACCTCAAAACTCACTACTGGACACTTAATTGCAATCCAGAGAGAAGAGATCCAGCTCCACCCTGCAGAACACTGATGCAGGTTTCTCTAACCAGGAAACATTGACAAGCCACTCGTCCAACCCCACCCACAGGAAGGAATCTCTACAATAAAGAGGAACCACAAACTTTCAGCATACAGAAAGGCCACTGCAAACACAGCAACCTAAACAAGATGAAAAGGCAGAGAAACATTCAGCAGTTAAAGGAACGTGATAAAAGCCCACCAAACCAAACAAAAGAGGAGGAGACCGGCAGTCTACCTGAAAAAAAATTCAGAATGATGATAGTAAAAATAATCCAAAATTTTGAAAACAAAATGGAGTTACAGATAGTCTGGAGACATGGATTGAGAAGATGCAAGAAAAGTTTAACAAGGACCTAGAAGAAATAAAAAAGAGTCAATCGATGAATAATGCAATAACTGAGATCAAAAGTACTCTTGAGGGAACCAACAGTAGAATAACTGAGGCAGAAGATAGGATAAGTGAGGTGGAAGATAGAATGGTGGAAATAAATGAAGCAGAGAGGAAAAAAGAAAGAAGAATTAAAAGAAACAAGGACAACCTCAGAGACCTCTGGGACAATGTTAAATGCCCCAACATTCGAATCATAGGAGTCCCAGAAGAAGAAGACAAAAAGAAAGGCCATGAGAAAATACTCGAGGAGATAATAGTTGAAAACTTCCCTAAAATGGGGAAGGAAATAGCCACCCAAGTCCAAGAAACCCAGAGAGTCCCAAAGAGGATAAACCCAAGATGAAACACCCAAAGATATATGTTAATCAAATTAACGAAGATCAAACACAAAGAACAAATATTAAAAATAGCAAGGGAAAAACAAAAAATAACCCACAAGGTGATCCCCATAAGATAACAGGTGATCTTTCAATAGAAACTCTTCAGGCCAGAAGGGAATGGCAGGACATACTTAAAGTGATGAAAGGAAATAACCTACAACCCGGACTACTGTACCCAGCAAGGACCTCATTCAAATATGACATAGAAATCAAAAGCTTTACAGACAAGCAAGAGCTGAGAGAATTCAGCACCACCAAACCAGCTCTTCAACAAATGCTAAAGGATCTTCTCTAGACAGGAAACACAGAAAAGGTGTATAAACTCAAACCCCGAACAACAAAGTAAATGGCAATGGGATCACATTTATCAATAATTACCTTAAATGTAAATGGGTTGAATGCCCCAACCAAAAGACAAAGACTGGCTGAATGGATACAAAAACAAGACCCCTATATATGCTGTCTACAAGAGACTCACCTCAAACCTAGGGACAAATACAGACTGAAAGTGAAGGGCTGGAAAAAGATATTTCATGCAAATGGAGGCCAAAAGAAAGCAGTAGTAGCAATACTCATATCAGATAAAATAGGCTTTAAAATAAAGGCTGTTAAAAGAGGCAAAGAAGGACACTATATAATGATCAAAGGATCAATCCAAGAAGAAGATAAAACAATTATAAATATATATGCATCCAACATAGGAGCACTGCAATATGTAAGGCAATTGCTAACAAACATGAAAGGGGAAATTAACAGCAACACAATAATAGTGGGAGACTTTAATATCCCACTCACACCTATGGATACATCAACTAAACAGAAAATTAGCAAGGAAACACAAACTTTAAATGATACAATGGGCCAGTTAGACCAAATTGATATCTATAGGACATTTCACCCTAAAACAATGAATTTCACCTTTTTCTCAAGTGCACAGGGAACCTTCTCCAGAATAGATCACATCCTGGCCATAAATCTAGCCTTGGTAAATTCAAAAAAATTGACATCATCTCAAGCATCTTTTCTGATCACAATGCAGTAAGATTAGATGTCAACTACAGGGAAAAAATTCTTAAAAATACAAACATATGGAGGCTAAACAACACACTTCTAAATAATCAACAAATCACAGAAGAAATAAAAAAGAAATCAAAATATGCATAGAAACAAATGAAAATGAAAAGACAACAACCCAAAACCTATGGGATTCAGTAAAAGCAGTGCTAAGGGGAAGGTTCATAGCAATACAAGCCTACCTCAAGAAACAGGAGAGAAATCAAATAAATAACCTAACTCTACACCTAAAGCAACTTGAAAAGGAAGAATGAAGAATCCCAGGGTTAGTAGAAGGAAAGAAATCACAAAAGTTAGGGCAGAAATAAATGCAAAAGAAACAAAAGAGACCATAGCAAAAATCAACAAAACTAAAAGCTGGTTCTTCAAGAAGATAAATAAAATAGACAAACTATTAGCCAGACTCATCAAGAAACAAAGGGAGAAAAATCAAATCAACAAAACTAGAAATGAAAATGGAGAAATCACAGCAGACAACACAGTAATACAAAGGATCATAAGAGACTACTATCAGCAACTATATGCCAATAAAATGGACAACTTGGAAGAAACGGACAAATTCTTAGAAAAGTATAACTTTCCAAAACTGAACCAGGCAGAAATAGAAAATCTTAACAGATCCATCTCAAGCACAGAAATCAAAACCATAATCAGAAATCTTCCAACAAACAAAAGGCCAGCACCAGATGGCTTCACAGCAGAATTCTACCAAAAATTTAGAGAAGAGCTAACACCTATCTTACTCAAACTCTTCCAGAAAATTGCAGAGGAAGGTAAACTTCCAAACTCATTCTATGAGGCCACCATCATCTTAATACCAAAACCAGACAAAGATGCCACAAAAAAAAAGAAAACTACAGGCCAATATCACTGATGAACATAGATGCAAAAATCCTTAACAAAATTCTAGCAACCAGAATCCAACAACATAATTAAAAAGATCATGCATCATGACCAAGTGGGCTTTATGCCAGGGATGCAAGGATTCTTCAATATTCACAAATCAATCAATGTGGTACACCACATTAACCAATTTAAAGATAAAAACCATATGATTATCTTAATAGATGCAGAGAAAGCCTTTGACAAAATCCAACATCCATTTATGATAAAAAAAAAAACCCTTCAGAAAGCATGTATAGAAGGAACATACCTCAACATAATAAAAGCCACATATGATAAACCCACAGCAAACATTATCCTCAATGGTGAGAAACTGAAAGCATTTCCTCTAAAGTCAGTAACAAGACAAGGGTGCCCACTCTCATGACTACTATTCAACATAGTTTTGGAAGTTTTGGCCACAGCAATCAGAGCAGAAAAAGAAATAAAAGGAATTCAGATAGGAAAAGAAGAAGTAAAACTCTCACTGTTTGCAGATGACATGATCCTCTACATAGAAAACCCTAAAGACTCCACCAGAAAATTACTAGAGCTAATCAACTAATACAGTACAGTTGCAAGATATAAAATTAACACACAAAAATCCCTTGAATTCCTATACACTAACAATGAGAAAACAGAAAGAGAAATTAAGGAAACAATTCCATTCACCATTGCAACAAAAAGACTAAAATACTTAAGAATAAGTCTACCGAAGGAAACGAAAGACCTATATATAGAAAACTATAAAACACTGATGAAAGAAATCAAAGATGACACAAATAGATGGAGAAATATACCATGTTCATAGATCAGAAGAATCAACATAGTGAAAATGAGTATACTATGCAAAGCAATCTATAGATTCAATGCAATCCCTATCAAACAACCAACGGTATTTTTCAGAGAATTAGAAGAAAATATTTCACAATTTGTATGGAATTACAAAAAACCTCGAATAGTCAAAGCAATCTTGGGAAAGAAGAATGGAACTGGAGGAATCAACCTGCCTGACTTCAGGCTATACTACAAAGCAACAGTCATCAAGACAGTATGGTACTGGCACAAAGACAGAAACATAGATCAAAGGAACAAAATAGAAAGCCCAGAGATAAATCCACACACCTATGGACACCTTATCTTTGACAAAGGAGGCAAGAATATACAATGGAGAAAAGACAATCTCTTTAACAAGTGGTGCTGGGAAAACTGGTCACCTACTTGGGAAAGAATAAACTAGAACACTTTCTAACACCATACACAAAAATAAACTCAAAATGGGTTAAAGATCTAAATGTAAGACCAGAAACTATAAAACTCCCAGAGGAAAACATAGGAAAAACACTGTCCAACATAAATCATAACAGGATTCTCTATGACCCACCTCCCAGAGTAATGGAAATAAAAGCAAAAATAAACAAATGGGACCTAATTCAACTTAAAAGTTTTTCTACAATGAAGGAAACTATAAGCAAGGTGAAAAGACAGCCTTCAGAATTGGAGAAAATAATAGTAAATGAAGCAACTGACAAAGAATTAAACTCAAAAATATACAAGCAACTCCTGCAGCTTAATTCCAGAAAAATAAATGATGCAATCAAAAAATAGGCCAAAGAACTAAACAGACATTTCTCCAAAGAAGACATACAGATGGCTAACAAACACATGAAAGGATGCTCAACATCACTCATTATCAGAGAAATGCAAATCAAAACCACAATGAGGTACCATCTCATGCCAGTCAGAATGGCTGCTATCAAAAAGTCTACAAACAATAAATGCTGGAGAGGGTATGAAGAAAAGGAACCCTCTTACACTATTGGTGAGAATGCAAACTAGTACAGCCGCTATGGAGAACAGTGTGGAGATTTCTTAAAAAACTGGAAATAGAACTGCCATATGATCCAGCAATCCCACTGCTGGCCATACACACTGAGGAAACCAGAATTGAAAGAAACACATGTACCCAATGTTCATTGCAGCACTGTTTACAAAAGCTAGGACATGAAAGCAACCTAGATGTCCATCAGCAGATGAATGGATAAGAAAGCTGTGGTACATATACACGATGGAATATTACTCAGGTATTAAAAAGAATACATTTGAATCAGTTCTAATGAGTTGGCTGAAACTGGAGCCTATTATACAGAGTGAAGTAAGTGAGAAAGTAAAACACCAGTACAGTATATTAACGCATATATATGGAATTTAGAAAGATGGTAACAATGACCCTGTATACGAGACAGCAAAAGAGATACAGATGTAAAGAACAGACTGTTGGACTCTGTGGAAGAAGGAGAGGGTGGGGGTGATTTGAGAGAATAGCATTGAAACATGTATATTATCATATGTGAAATAGATCGCCAGTCCAGGTTTGATGCATGAGACATGGTGCTCAGGGCTGGTGCACTGGGATGACTCTGAGGGATGGGATGGGGAGGGAGGTGGGAGGAAGGATCAGGATGGGGAACACATGTACACCATGGCTAATTCATGTGAATGTATGGCAAAAGCTGCCACAATATTGTAAAGTAATTAGCCTCCAATTAAAATATCAAAAAAAAAAAAGATGAGATACCAAGGAAAAAGTTCATTTCTTGGAGAATAAAATGCAAAAAAAAAAAAAAAAAAAGGTGAGAATAAAATGTAGTATACCCTTCTGGAGAGGACTTTGTCCACATCTAGCAAAACCATATGCTCTTACCTTTTGAACCCACAATCTCACATCCAGTAATCTATCCTGAAGAAATAGCAACAAAAATATGAAAAGAAAAAAATATGAGAAGGTTTGTAGGTTTGTTCATTTCAGCATTGATTGTAATTGCAAAATATTGAAAGCAATCTAAATGGCCATACATAGAAAAGTGGTTAAACTCTGGCATATCACACCATTACACAAGAACCAGTTTGAAGAAGCTCTAAATGAACAAACATAGGACACACTGAGCAAAAAAAAAATAGTGATAATATGGCATCACCAACTCAATGGACATGAGTTTGAGAAAAACTCCAGGAGATGGTGAAGAACTGGGAAGCATGGCATGTTGCAGTCCACAGGGTCACAAAGAAGAGAACACAATTTAGCAACTGAACAACAAGAGAATTTAACTTCATTATCCAACATATGAGTTTACTATTCGCAAGAATAAGTCACAAAAATTGAATTAAGACAGCAAATTAAAAGGCCAGGGCACAATTTTCCCTATGATCCTCATTGTCTAAGCTCTGTCCAAACACAGAAGAACCAGTGTTTGTAGGAATGCGCTACATAACACATTTAGATGACCTTGGATTCAGATCACACTGTGGATCCCAGATGGAAACCAGCAAGGTAAGAGAAGTTCACAACATACAGTGAGTGACAGCAGGTAGTCCAGGTTTTCCAGAACCTAAAGAGGTTAAACCTGCAAGAAATTAAGGATCCAACAGGAAGAGATATTACTTTCATTTCAACAGACAATCCAAACTTTATACATATAAAATACTGTCTCAAGAAACATGCTCTGTCCCTTATTCACCACATATCTTTATAAGCTAAACTCCATATGTTATAGGATTAATGCAACTTCTATTAACCTATATATTTTTATCTGACTCCCAAGAAGAAAAAGCATGCATTCATAAGCAGAATTTGTGAGAAGACTGAGATGAGAACTCTACATTCCTATTCACTAACATGTAGCACTTCCTTTTCTTATTTCTGTCCATGTGAAGAGGAGCAAAGTGAAATGGAGAAGCTATCACCATAGGTATCAACCATCACTGAGCTGTCACCTGAGTTAAGTTCTGAAAAAGATTCCCAGTAGCAGAGTAGAGAGGACTGAGTCTTGAAACATAGTTTCTGAATCCATACTAAGACCTTGAAAGCCCAGAGAAGTAGGGAGGATTTGTTTGACAGCAAAATTATTTATGTTTGAATGATGCCCATATGATGCATAAAATGAACAGAATGAGAAAGCAAAGGATATATGATGGGGTCTTGAGAACATGAACATCTCAGGGGTGAGCAGAGGCAGGATGTGACGTGGAGGAAATGAAAGAAGTGGTCAGAAAAGGTTCTAGGAGTTCCAAGACAACCTGATGTCTCAATAATTCAACAAATACGTGTGGAATACCTACACGTACTATGCATTGTTCTAAGTGCTCAGTGTCCAGAAATGAACAAAACCCTTCTCCATGCAGCTCTAGTCTAGGGTCAGGCAGGTGATTAACAAAACAAAAAAGTCAAAGTCCATATGTGTGTTAGATGATGATAAGTGGTTCTGAGAAAAATAAGCAACAAATAAAATTATCAGGAATTGGGATAGAGATTGTTGTGCATTAAGTTATAGTGTATTCTAAGAAAGAGTCAAGATGAAGCTGATCAGCAACCTTGATGAGGACAGGTTTAGTGAGATGAGGAGGGAAGAGGAGACAGGTTGGATAGAGGAGTGACTGGGAAAAGAAGGAAAAGGATAAAGAATGTAGTGAGTCTCCACACGGAAGTGAAAGACCTGCATCATGTATAGGGAAAGATATGTATCCAGGATTAATTTATTTAACTGAAACAAAAAGACAGTTTTTTGTCTATAGGTTGAGAGGAAGAGAGCAGATAATGAAGATGACTGAGGATCTCCCAGGTCAGACAAGAGTCCTGCATCTGAGGGAGGCTAATTTCATCAAAAAAGCAAAATGCCTATCTGAGGAGGCCTTACAAATAGCTGTGAAAAAAAAAAAGAGAAGCAAAAAGCAAAGCAGAAAAGGAAAGATGAACCTGTTTGAATGCAGAGTTCCAAAGAATAGCAAGGGGAGATAAGAAAGCCTTCCTCAGTGATCAGTGCAAAGAAATAGAGGAAAACAGTAGAATGGGAAAGATTAGAGATCTCTTCAAGAAAACTAGAGATACCAAGGGAACATTTCAGGCAAAGATGGGCACAATAAAGGACAGAAATGGCATGGATCTAAAAGAAGCAGAAGATATTAGGAAGAGGTGGCAAGAATACACAGAAGAACTATACAAAAAAGATCTTCACGACCCAGATAATCATGATGGTGTGATCACTCACCTATAGCCAAATATCCTGGAATGCAAAGTCAAGTGGGCCTTAGGAAGCATCACTATGAACAAAGCCAGTGGAGGTCATGGAATTCCAGTTGAGCTATTTCAAATCCTGAAAGATGATGCTGTGAAAGTGTTGCACTCAGTATGTCAGCAAATTTGGAAAACTCAGCAGTGGCCACAGGACTGGAAAAGGTCAGTTTTTCATTCCAATCCCAAAGAAAGGCAATGCCAAAGAATGCTCAAAACTACCACACAATTGCACTCATCTCACATTGCACTCATCTCACACGCTACTCCTGGAGTAGGAAATGGCAACCCACTTCAGTATTCTTGCCTGGAGAATCTCGTAGACAGAGGAGCCTGGTGGGCCACAGTCCATGGGGTTGCAAAGAGTCAGGCACGACTGAGCAACTGAACACACACATACACACACGCTAGTAAAGTATGCTCAAAATTCTCCAAGCCAGGCTTCAACAGTACATGAAGCGTGAACTTCCAGATGTTCAAGCTGGATTTAGAAAAGGCCCAGGAACCAAAGATCAAATTGCCAACATCCACTGGATCATCAAAAAAGCAGAGAATTTCAGAAAAACATCTGCTTCATTGACTATGCCAAAGCCTTTGACTGCATAGATCACAACAAACTGTGGAAAATTCTTCAAGAGATAGGAAAACCAGACCACCTGACCTGCCTCTTGAGAAATCTGTATCCAGGTCAGGAAGCAATAGTTAGAACTGGATATGGAACAATAGACTGATTCCAAATGGGGAAAGGAGTACGTCAAGGCTGTATATTGTCACCCTGCTTATTTAACTTATATACAGAATACATCATGAGAAACACTGGGCTGGATGAAGCACAAGCTGGAATCAAAATTGCCAGGAGAAATATCAATAACCTCAGATATGCAGATGACACCATCCTTATGGCAGAAAACAAAGAAGAACTAAAGAGCCTCTTGATGAAAGTGAAAGAGGAGAGTGAAAAAGTTGGCTTAAAACTCAACATTCAGAAAACTAAGATCATGACATATGATCCCATTACTTCATGACAAATAGATGGGGAAACAGTGTCAGACTTTATTTTGGGGGCACTCCAAAATCACTGCAGATGGTGACTGCAGCCATGAAATTAAAAGATACTTGCTCCTTGGAAGGAAAGTTATGACCAACCTAGACAGCATATTAAAAAGCAGAGACATTATTTTGCTGACAAAGGTCCATCTAATCAAGGCTATGGTTTTCCCTGTAGTCATGTATGGATGTGAGAGTTGAACTCTAAAGAAAGATGAGCGCCAAAGAAATTATGCTTTTGAACAGTGGTGTTGGAGAAGACTCTTGAGAGTCCCTTGGACAGCAAAGAGATCCAACCAGTCCATCCTAAAGGAAATCAGTCCTGAATATTCATTAGAAGGACTGATCCTGAAGCTGAAGCTTCAGTCCTTCCAATGAATAGTCAGAATTGATTTCCTTTAGGATTGACTTGTTTGATGGCCTTGCAGTCCAAGGGACTCTCAAGAGTCTTCTCCAACATCACAGTTCAAAGGCATCAATTCTTCAGCACTCAGCCTTCTTTATGGTCCAACTCTCACATCCATACATGACTACTGGAAAAACCACAGCTTTGACTATATGGATCTTTGTTGGCAAAGTAATGTCTCTGCTTTTTATATGCTGTCTAGGTTTGTCATGGCTTTAGACAGTCATTCAGGCCATCCTGGAGCCCATGTCAGAGGAGCTCTCTTGTCCAAAGGTGCCCCATGGAAAGGTCTGTGTGTATTTATAAAACTATGATTTTATAGTTCAAAATAATCACTATCACTTAGAGGCTTATTCTTCCATGTTTTCCCCTGGGATGAATGCAGATTTGGGGGACCAGGATTTGTATATTTTGGGCATTCACTTTCAGTGATTCATAAAGACTCAGACTGAATCATGTCACTGTACAGTACAAATTAACACACTGTAAATCAACTATACTTCAGTTTCTTAGTTTTAAAAAATAAAAAATTAAAAAGTGAATATTTAAAATTTTGAAATCTGTCAAATCATCAGACATTTTCCTCTCAGCTTTGGGTTTTTCTTCTATTAGGGTACTTCTGATAATCATTCAATGTTAGCGTAAGCAATAATTCTGGAGAAATTAAAAATATAGGAATGTAAGGCAATCCTCTGTGTTGAACTAGTGAACTAGAATTGCACGATCCAGTTACTCTTTTACTACATCTGTTGTCTTCTGGAAGAATGCAGGTAGGAACTGTGTCATGGAATCTCTGATTCCATGCACTTTGGATCATCAGGCACTTTGCCCAGAATATTCTGAGTGGATGACTGCTGGGGTCCAGCCCCAGCAGGATCCAGGGGAACCCTCAGGATGAACGGCATCGGCGAGAGAGAGACACGTAGGACCGGCCTTGATAGGACCAAGTCTGCTAGGGAGAGAGAGAGAAAGAAAGAAAGAGACCAGACCAGGAAGGTGCGGCAGAGTCTGGCAGTTGCTTTATTTTTCACCATAGCCTTTATACCCTAAGTCGGGACATTTCTAAGGGGCAGATAAGCATACAGACTTAGTTTAACATTACATCAGCTTGTCCTTCATGAAACCAGGTGTGCTCTGTATATTTTTTGTTTATGAGAGTCTTTTCCCATAGATTTTTTGTACATTATCTTCTGGCCTTGAGGTTAGCAGAAAACAGAAAAGTGGCAGTCTCATGGTAGAGCAAGTTGTAACATAATAGAAATACAATCTTGTTAACATAAAAGTCAGTCTTTTTGCAGAAATTCTCAGCTAAATTTATCTAAAAAGTTTAACACACAAATACTCTGTGGCTCTGGAGAGGCAGCCCCTGTTTAGCACTCCCGGTTAAAGTTAACAATTATCTTATTGTTTTTACACTAGGGCTAAACTCTTATTTTACTATATCTTTAACTATATTAACAATAGTGTCCACTGCACAACCTCAGCACATTAACATCAATCAAACGTTGATCTAATAACCACTTTTAAAACAACATTTTTTGTATTCTCTAATAGGGATTTCTCACTCCCCAGAGGGCTCTGTGCCTATTAGGGCCTTTTTAATGGTTAATCTCTATGTATAATATCTTTTGGCTTTCAGGCCTGTTCACAATTTATGGTTTGCACCTGGTGCAACTTTAAGCAACTTCAGTAGCTGACCCTGTCTTTTTTGTGGTTAATCTATTTTCTTTCTATTAGGTGTCATCTCCAAGGGAACTAGAGAGGATTACATTTTTTACAGAACAGAAATGCAAAGGATTGCAAAAACAGCAGATATGGCACAAAACAGGCTCTTAGTCCAAAAGTCAATTACCTGCAAGAAGTCACCAGCTAATCTCTATCTAAACTATTTTCTATTAGGCGTATATGTGGCTATAATATTTGTGGAGCTTTTCTCACCCCGCGGAGGGGCCTATGCTTAGTAGTTTCTTTTGTTAGCGTACTGTGCTTAGGATGTTTAGAACAATCATGAGCATTTTGTGCAATGAGAGCACACATTTATCAAACAAGCCAGAATGCCAGCAAAAGGGTTTGAATTGAAGCATTTCCTTCATCCCTGGCCCCTTCATAGGGTACCAGCGTCCAGGAGATTTATTAATTAGCTTTTAAGTTGGTCTTTATTCAGTGAAAGAGGAGCAGGCGAGCTCTCGGCAGGCAACACAAGCACCTGCAGCAGGGCAAATAAGAACAACAGCAGAAAAGGGGGGAGGATATAGGGTAGGGTAGAGGCCGAGGCCAACCTGGAGGGTCCCTTATCCTAGACGGCCTTGCCTGCCCGGTATTTTCTTCATGACCTCGTCACGGGCGGGACCTCCCATAATGGCTCCCAACAGATGACAAGACATTAAAAGTGTTAATTCCATTTTCAGCAGTATCTTGGTATGAAGTTGACTCTTTGACAATGCCATAATACAAACTAGCACTTAAATATTAGAGATTCACTTTTTGTAAAGCTGTCAAAAATAGATTCTTAAAATGACAGATGAATCAAGAAAGACTTTGACCTATGGCTGACTCATATTGATGTTTGGCAGAAACCTACAAAATTTCTGTAAAACAATTATCCTTCAATTAAGAAATAAATAATGTAATAAAAAATCTTGACATGGAGGAAATTCAGGAAACAAATTTCTAATTTTAAATATTAAATATACCCATTTCCTTTGGCATGTAATGACATGCAACCCATAGCATTTTTTATGGAAAATTTGTCTTTTAATATGAGTTAATATCCTCTCCTTCATAATTTGAAGTATTAAAATATATTCTTCTTTTAAGATTTCATGGTGAAATTAGAGGATCAGTTTTTTAAACAGTCCATATTTTGGGGTATTCAAGTTGGGACATGGTATGGCTTTCCTGCAACACACGGGGGTATGTTTTACTGGGATCTATAATCCAAGGGTGGAGAATGCAATGGCACCCCACTCCAGTACTCTTGCCTGGAGAATCCCATGGACGGAGGAGCCTGGTAGGCTGCAGTCCATGGGGTCGCGAAGAGTCGGACATGACTGAGCAACTTCACTTTCACTTTTCACTTTTATGCATTGGAGAAGGAAATGGCAACCCACTCCAGTGTTCTTACCTGGAGAATCCCAGGGATGGGGTCGCACAGAGTCGGACATGGCTGAAGTGACTTAGCAGCAATAATCCAAGGGAGTAGAAGGGGAATAAGCAAATATACAGAGGTGGGATTCTAGGATCAGCCCGAATCCACTGTAGTCATGTAGCAGCTTATGGAAAAAGAGTTTGAAAGATGTGTTGGGACCTGAGTCATGGGCTTCAAGACACGTAGAATATTGAAGGTTATTATTAGGCTTGCCCAGAGGTGTGCTAGAGGACTGTCTCTCTGATGGCAGGAGGAGAGAATAAAGTGGATACTGGAGATAGAGATCAAAAGGCTATTGCTATGGGTTAGAAAGCATGATTGATATAGTTCTAACACTCAAGGCTTATGTGAAATGGTCATTCAGGAACTCAATTTTCTTTGAGTTTGACGTTCTGTACCCACTAAGATACATTGCTTACCTACAAGGTCAGAACTTGACTACTGCAAAATCTGTAATTCAGACAATAAGAAGGGAAACACAGGCTGGCAGAGTATAGGCTCAGCATTCTACAACTCCCCTCCATAGAGACACACATGTGCTTCTGCTCATATTTCACTTTCAAACTTAATCATTATGTCCAGACTTAGCTGTAAAGTGCTGGAAAAATATAATCTCTGCTATTTTTCCATCAGCTCACTTGTAGAACAAAATCACACAATATTTAGAGCTGAAAGATATACAACAATACATGTGTGTGCTCAGTCGGTCAATTGTGTCCAACTCTTGGCAACCCCATGGACTGTAGCCCACCAGGCTCCTCTGTCCATGGAATTTTCCAGGAAGAATGTTGGAGTAGAGTGCCATTTCCTCCTCCAGGGAATCTTCCCAACCCAGGGATCAAACCCATGTCTCTCGAGTCTCCTGTGTTGACAGGCAGATTCCTTACCACTAGCACCACCTGGGAAGCCCCATATATGAGCATGGCCACTATTAAAAAATAGGAAATAACAAATATTGATTACCACATGAAGAAATTGGAGCTCTTGTGCATTGTGAGTGGAAATGAAAAATTATGCAGCTCCTATGGAAAACTGTACAGTGAGTCCTCAAACAAAGTAGAGTTATCATATGAGCCTGAAATTCCACTACTGGGTACATGTCCACAAGAATTAAAAGCAGTATCTCAAAGAGAATTATTCACATTGAGCATTTTTCACAAGAGGTGGAAATAAACCATATGCCCATATCAACAGATGAATGGATAAAAAATTGCTGTAGATACACACAAGGAAAACATTAGCTTTAAAAAAGAAAAATCTTGCCACATGCTATAACATGGGTTGACCATGAAACCACTATTTTAATTAAAATAGGCAAGCTACCAAAGCAAGCAATACTTTCTGATTCCACTCACATGAAGTATGTAAGGTAGTCCAAACTCATATAAAGAGAAGGTGGGATGGTGGTTGTGAAGGGCTAGGGTTAGAGGGTAATGGGAAGTTGTTCAGTAGGTATAGAGTTTGGTTTTGCAGGAAAAATAAGCTCTGGAGATCAGTTCCACAATGATGTGAATATAATCAACATTTAAATATACTTAATTTGTACACTTAAAATAGTGTAATATTGGTTATTTGTTTTTTAATTACAAATAAACAGGATGAATAATAAGGCAAATTCAAATTTGAATTTGAAAAGAATTATAGAAAACTACCCACTAATACTGAAAGACTGAAAAACGGTTTTAAATAAAGTAGCAATCCATACTCAAATATGAAAACAATTAACTAAAAATAGTATCTATAAGTCATTTGTATTTTCCTGTTATATGTGACATAATCCTAATCATGGAGGAATTTCACAAAGTGATCCTAATTTTCACTAAGAATTTGTGGGTAAGAGGAACCAAAACATGTATTCAAAAGAATTCACTAAATTATTGAAACAACATACAAATGATAGCTATTTGAAGTGTTGTACTGAGTTTACTAGGATGAACAGACAGGACAGAATAGATGGTTGAGAAATAAAGTTAAATATTAATAAGAACTGTCAGGCTGTTGTTAAAAAACACTTAAAATTCAATCTATTTCCTATAACTAACATAAAAATAAATTCCTCATGGGGTAAAGCTTTAAATGTTCTAATCTGAGATCTTGAGACTACTATGTGGATAATAGTGCTCCTCCCTCCTATCCTTTCCATTCCTTTCCTTTTATTATTTGAGTATAAGTCAATCTCACCCACTAGATTAAGCTGTATTTAGGGCTTCAGCTACATCTAATTGATCTTTACACACCCCACTGCACCTAGCACAGGTGCACACAAGTACATATGTTTCCTGTACATACACATATATTGCAGATTGTTTTCTCATGTGATGTCCTGACTCCTTTGTATATGAGACTTACTGCCTCCAGATGAATAACACCCCTGGTATTGAGTACCCTAGAACAGGCCACATGAAGTTTTTCACATGTCAAGCAATCTAATATAAAAACATTGCAAACCTAAAATTCAGAGTCTCTTTTATGGAAACTAAAATTTGGACAGCATTTGAAAACATTAAGCATTTATACACATACAAAGTTTTAATGCAGTAATACTAACCTATAAATTAACTTGATCTGTGGATATTTTTAGAATAATGTAAATGTTCTAGAGACTGCAACTCCAAGTACACAGGAAAGTGAGGAATTACAGCTTCCTCCTAGTCAGCATTTAGAAAAAAATGTCCCTAGGAAATATTTCAAGCAGCTTGAGAGACACACGCACACACACACAAAAAAACCAAACACAAAACTGCACATGACTCATTGTACTAATCAGGAAGGAGCTGGTTTCCTAACATCTAGTCCATTTCTGAGAAACTAAGCTTGCTTTCTCTTTTGACTGGCATGTGTTCAATAGAACAGTTGCAAGCTGTCCTTAATTGACGGAAGAAAGTGCTGTCTCGTAAGAAAAAGTAGAGGAGAGTCAGAGACTTTTTACTTTATAACATGACTAATGGGAATGTCACAGTCAGTATAGTAAGGCCACAGCATCACAGTATTTCAGTGCACTTTTGCAAATACAGAGCCATGGCAGGCAAAAGGGTGAAGGGGATTGAGCTACAAAGCTCCAGTTATATAATGCATAAACCACAGTAATGTAATATACTGAATAAGCTATATGGTCAATGATATTTTAATAACTTTGTATGGGGACTGATGGTTACAGATTTATTGTGATGATCATTCCATAATGTAGCATATGTCAAGTCATTATGTAGTACACTTAACACTAATGTAATATTGTATATCAACTATATTTCAATCAAAAAGTTATTTTATAAAATGTAAGAAAAATATATCAGCATTCAGTTCAGTTGAGTCAGTTAGTTGTGTCCAACTCTTTGTGACCCCATGGACTGCAGCTCGCCTAGCCTCCCTGTCCATCACCAACTCCTTGAGTTTACTCAAACTCATGTCCACTGAGTCAGTGATGCCATCCAACCATCTCATCTTCTGTCGTCCCCTTCTCTTCCCACCTTCAATCTTTCCCAGCATCAGGGTCTTTTCCAGTGAGTCAGTTCTTCACATCAGGTGGCCAAAGTACTGGAGTTTCAGCTTCAGGATCAGTCCTTCCAATGAATATTCAGGACTGATTTCCTTTAGGATGGACTGGTTGGAACTCCTTGCTATCCAAGGGACTCTCAAGAGTCTTCTCCAACACCACAGTTCAAAAGCATCAATTCTTTGGTGCTCAGCTTTCTTTAGAGTCCAACTCTCACATACATATGTGACTACTGGAAAAACTGTAGCCTTGACTAGACAGACCCTTGTTGGCAAAGTAATGTCTCTGCTTTTTAATATGCTGTCTAGGTTGGTCATAACTTTTCTTCCAAGGAGCAAGCATCATTTAATTTCATGGCTGCAGTCACCATCTGCAGTGATTTTGAAGCCCAAAAAAGTAAAATCTGTCACTGTTTCCACTGTTTCCCCATCTATTTGCAATGAAGTGATGGCATAGTCAATAAAGCAGAAGTAGATTTACATATACATAAAATATAAAATATATAATTTTAAAATGTAAGTAAATTAACAAATTAAGTGCTTTACATAAGTATTTTAATATTTCTTCTACACTTCAAGTTGGTAAATGGTGGTGTTACTCTCAAAGTTGAAGTTGTTTTATACTTACTCCCATATAATACTCATTGAGCTTATACTCAGTCAAACTGTGTTTTAATTGCTGGAAATACATCAGTTGACACAAGAAGTCAATGCTTTTCTGAACCTGAATTTCAGGTAGTCATAGGGAAAAGTAAAAAAACAAAAAAACAAAAAAACCAGGATGATAAGATGGAGATTAGCGATCACGGAAGATCTCAATGAGAAGATACTATTTAGCTGAGACCAGTAGAAAAAGAAGGAACCAGTCTTGCCAAGACCTGGCATAAGACAGGTTCACATGCAGCAAATTGTTATACACAGATTTCTAAGACAAGAAGAACCTGAATGTGTTCCAACAACTGAAAGTGCACGTGTTAGTCACTCAGTTGTGTCTGACTCTTTGTGACTCCATGAACTGTAGCTACCGGGCTCCTCTGTCCATGGGATTCTCCAGGCAAGAATACTAGAATGGGTAGCCATTCACTTCTCCAGGGGATCTTCCAGACCCAGGGATCAGACCCAGGTCTCCCACATTGCAGGCAGTTTACTTACCATCTGAGCCACCAGGGAAGCCCTTCCAGCAAATGGAAGACCCAGATAAATCATATTTTTCAAAGCAAGTTGAAGTACTTCTTACCCAGAGACATTTTAAAAGATAATAGCAAGGAAGAAAAGAAAATAATAAAACAAAATAAAATAATTAAAACAAATAATTCTATTTGTTAAATTTCAGACACTGGCTTCCAGATGGGGAGAAACACCAATGTACCGTGAGATTAGAAGAACTTAGAAATATTTCCCTTCTTCCTTGAATATCTCCCTTCCTCCTCACTTTCCTTTTCCCTCCTTCAGAAGCCCTGTTGAGGAGGAGAAAAAGAAGAGTTTAAGGGCAAACACAGTTTCAAATTCACATCCCACCTCTACGACGTGCTTAGTGAATTTGACCAGGCATATTATTTACCCTCCCTCAAGGCTTCCTGTTTTCTCACTGTAAGATGGAGACAAGACCACTTATTTTGCATGATTATACTCAGGATTGAATTAGACTTGTAACATGTGTGCTCCTTAGAGCAATCAAGAAATAAAGCTGTTATTTCTACTGCTATTCACTGAACAGACAAGGAAAAGCAGTACATAGAAGAGGTTAAACAGGAGGGTTTGGAAACAAGAATGATTTGGTTCAGATTATCTACAGTACTGTAATATGAGACAAGACATTAAATCTTTCTGTGTCTCAGTTTCTATAAAATGGTGGGGAAATGTCTGTTATGAGATATCAATATTTAATCCATGTGGAGCTGTTGGCACAGAGCATGGAACCTGTGTGCAACACATGGAACTCCTTTCTGCCTGGGCAGTTGGTATTAAGTTCCAGGGGCTGTGTATTCATTAATGTATAAGATGTGTCTTTTTCCTCACTTATGGCATGCATAAATGAGGAGCCAGGTCCACTGTGTGTCCATTATTTAAGGAAATTAAACCTAAAAATTGATATGCTTCCTCTTCTAGGTTTCCTAAACTGATCCCCAATTCTGAGACACATTCCATTATACTTAAGTATCTAATAGACACTTTTCCAAATAGTAAATGATCTCTAAGATGTCTTTCAAAGAAATTAATGTGAAGGTGCTAGTTGAGAAATTGTGTCAAACCCATCTTTCCTCCTACTAGGACAGCTTCCAAAAATTCCTTTTATGGTTATTGACTCACTGCTTTGCTCGCAGTGCTTTCAGTTTCATATTACTCTAAAGCTGTTAAGAGGTGGCTTGACTTCTGTCTGGTAGCTAAAGCAAAGCAAGCAAGACCTAGGATACGAGTGGGTGAAACAGAAGTCTAAAATCTAGTGAGAGACAGAGAAGTTGCAGAACCACGCCAACTAAGCTGAGAAGAAAACAGGTAAGAACTCTATTTTTTCCTCAGAGCATCTTTCTCTCCAGTGCTAAAGGAGCCCTGCTCTGGGAGAAGGAGATCATGATAAGATTAGTGCAGGGGTGGGAAGGGGTCTGCAAAGGTTCGTTAGTTTTCTAAAAAATGATCTGCATCGTATGATGCAGGGAACACAAAGTTGGTGCTCTGTGAAGATCTAGAGAGTTGGGATGGGGAACTAGGTGGGAGGACAACTTGGCAGGGGGGGATATGTATACTTAATGGCTGATTCATGCTTATGTATGGCAGAAACCACCACAATATTCTAGAGTAATTTTCCTCCAATTAAAAATAAAATAAAAATTTTAAAAAATCATCAGCACCAAGACAGGCTCATCCTGCCATGAGACACAAGGTCGGAGGACATCCTGGTGTTATCAGGTGGCAGCATGCCTGGGTCATGACTGTGCTTGTGTGGAATTACTGGGCTAATCTAATAGCTTGAAACAAATTAGTATTACCCTTCTCTTTGCTGATGTTGTCTGTGTTGACTGGGGTAGTTATATTACCAATGTCTTTATTATATTTGTTCAATACTGATTTGACTGCAGCTAAGAAACTGACAGGGTGACAAATATGTTATTTTCATGAGAAGGAAATAATACCAAATGAGATGTAGTGGTAATAGCCACCTGATACTCTGAAGACAGAGAAAAAGCTGAAAATCAGACTGAAAGATACAGATTCATGAAGACAGCATACTCTTCAGCCCTACTTGTGAAATTTGTTTCAAAGTGGACTTCTTACTTTAGAAATACCACAGGTTTCACTACATTCAATTTCTTGGTGCCAACTTGAGGATGTCTTATGCCTTAGGAGCGGAATTCAACCTCACTACTTTACTAAAAAGCTTCTTCTTTAAAGACTATCGTGGTGCAGTGCTAAAGGCACCATCATTGTTTCCTCTGCCCTCTCTGGGCTCTCAAGGAGTTGTGATCTTGCCTTCTAGAAATTCTTCCTCTGACTTCCTTGATTTGGCACTAGCTCCATTTATCACTTACCCTCTGACAGCTTTCTCTCTCCTTTTCAGCTTCCCCTCCCTTTCTGCCTCCCCATCCCTCTCTCCTTACTTCCACCCCTCTTCCTTCTCTTCCTGCTTCACTTCTCTTCTATAACATGGGGAAAAGAACAAAACAGAAAACTTAGAACTGTATGGCTGGAAATATAGCTATTTTCTTTCAACAACTTTCTTCTCTAGCTGTCCTGATATGCTTCCTGATCTTTTAATCTTTATTTCATTGTCCTTTTTCCCTTACAAACATACACACATACATATATACAAACAATTTTCAGCAACATGCAGTATTTGCAGATGTAAGGTTTACCCCCACATTGTTGTAGGCTATTTATTCTGAAGGTAGTGAATTTTAACTTTCAGATCCCTTGCTTCCACAAGGCCATACCAAGGTTTTGGAAGAGTCTTGAGCCACGTGTTTCACAAGCCACATGTTTCACAAATTTTTTATAAAATTTGCTAAAGTAAGTTCCACTTCTAGAATAGCAGTGTGAGAAGTTCTGTGGACACTTATTCCAGTAGAAATAAGGATAACTAATGAGAAAAACATGCATTTCAAATCATTAGAAATTGTTCAGAGATATATATATCAAGCAATTAACATTTATTCATGAAATTCTTTATTCATAGTAAGAATTAGTGAATAAATAAATACCAAATCTCTCATACATAGTAAGTACAACAAATCTCTCTGAATCCTATTCTGCTTTACATTTAATGTCTAGTATAAATTTTTAATTGAGGATCCAAAAGGAAAGATTTCCATGTAAACTAAATGGAAGATTTTGTGCATGAGGGTAGCTGAACGCTGGCTGATAAGTCACTGTCGTATCAATATCTTTAACGAACTACTCTGATTGTACTTCTGTAACTTTCTAAAAGGAGGCAGATCTTTCCCTCATCTCTCTCACTGTTGACATACAAATTTTGGCCATGTTGGGGGATTCTACGATTCCTCCTTCTGAATGCAAAATAACCTGATGAAAGCTCTTGATCTGTTTAAACTGGAAATTCTAATCCAACCCATCTCTTCCCTTGCAGACAAGGCGACATGGCCTCAGAGATCCACATGCCAGGCCCAGAGTGCCTCATTGAGAACACTAATGGGCGACTGCTGGTTAATCCGAAAGCCCTGAAGATCCTGTCTGCCATCAGGCAGCCTGTTGTGGTGGTGGCTATCGTGGGCCTCTACCGCACGGGCAAGTCCTACCTGATGAACAAGCTGGCCGGGAAGAAAAAGGGTGAGTGGCACCAGCAGAGCCGAGCCAAGTCCCTTCTGTCCATCCACACCCCCAGCACGCAGCACAGTGATGTGAGGAGAGGAAGTGAGAGACCTGGGAGGAATATTGAAAGCTAACTTTCAGTCCACAGTTATGTCCACATTGTCACTACGACCTGAAAGAATCAGCTCACCACTCTTTGCACTTTGCCTTAGTTTCTTTTTTAAAAGCATACATTGTTCCTTTCCTAGAAAGACTAATGTGGTAATAAAAAATAGGTAATGTATATAACAATAAACTATAAGACTCTTACAAAGATATTTGTATAGTAAGAACATTTCCACTGATCTTTAAGATTTAAAAATGTGTTTAAATTTGTATTGGCTATTCTTTTTCTTTTCTTTTCTTCTATTGTTGTAAGATATACATAACATAAAACTTACCACAAAATTTATCACTGTAACTTTTTAAAAATTCTGTGGTATTAAGTTAATTCACACTGTTGTGTAAACATCACCAACATCCATCTCCATAAACTTCCTCCCAAAAAAAAAAAACTTCCTCCAACAGGAACTCTGTACCCCAATAAACAATAATGCCCCAACCACCTTGACAACCACCCTTCTATATTGGATATAAATCTGATTGGTCTCATACAAGAGGAATTAGACATGAGTGTCCTTTAACGATTGGCTTATTTCACTGAGGATAATGTCTTCGAGGTTCAACAATGTTGTAGCATGTGTCAAATTCACTTCCTTTTAAAGGCTGAATAATTGTATGTGATACTAATTTGTTTATCCAGTCATCTAGCTGATGGACATTTGGACTGTTCCCTTGTTTTGGCTACTATGAATGATGTTACTGAGAACATGGGTACACAAACATCTATTCATGTCCTCGCTTTCACTTCCTTTGGGTATACACCCAGAAGTGGGACTACTGGATCATACGACAATTCTGTGCTCATTTTTAAAAGAAACGGCCGTACTGTTTTCCACAGAAAAGTGAAAGTGGAAGTCATTTAGTCATGTCCAACTCTTTGGGACCCTATGGACTGTAGCCTGCCAGGCTCCTCTGTCCACAGAATTCTCTAGGCAAGAATATTGGAGTGGGTAGCCATTCCCTTCTCAGCAAATCTTTCCAACCCAAGAATCAAACCCAGGTTTCCAGCATTGCAGGCAGATTCCAGGCAGATTTCCAGCAATGCAGATTTCCAGCATTGCAGGCTCAGGCAGATTTCCAGCATTGCAGCTCAGATTGCCAGCTGAGCTACAAGGAAAGTCCCATTCTGGTGCTTACATTCTGATGGAAATGTAAAACTATACCATTTTACATTCTCACCAGAAACACACAATGGTTCTAATTCCTCCATGTTCTCAGCAATACTTGTTATTTTCTGGATTTTTCATACTGGCCATCCTAAAGGGCATAAAATAGTATTTCATCGTGGGTTTTTTTTTAAATAAAAATTATTTAATATTATCAAATTCATTCAGTGTTAAATTGTCCAACTTTCTTATAAATATTGTTAACTTTTAGGATTCACTAAGATCTACACTAGTGCTTTTTTTGAAGTACAGTTGATTTACAATATTTTGTTAATTTCAGGTGTATAGTAAAGTGACTCAGTTATATGTATACATGTTTCAGATTACTTTCCAATATTGGTTGTTACAAGACACTGTGGTTTTGCTTTGTACATCTCTAATGACTAGGAATGTTGAGCATGTTTTCATATGTTTATTGATCACTTGAATAATTTCTTTGGAGAAACATATTCAAGTTCTCTGCTCATTCTTTTATGTGGGATGATCTTTAATTTGCTTATTTGTGTTGCACTGTAGGACTTCTTTATATATTCTGGATATCAATCCCTTATCAGATTCATAACAAGCAAATATTTTCTCCCATTCTGAGTTATGTACCTAAATCTGTAAAGAGTGTCCTTTGATACACAAAAGTTTTAATTTTGATCAAGTTCAACTTACATATTTTTATTTTGCTATTTATGTTTTGGGTATCATATCCAAGAAATCATTGGCAAATCCAAAATCGTGAAGTTCTTT
Source organism: Cervus canadensis (assembly GCF_019320065.1). Lineage (NCBI taxonomy): Eukaryota > Metazoa > Chordata > Mammalia > Artiodactyla > Cervidae > Cervus > Cervus canadensis. The sequence goes on from NC_057387.1 coordinate 51,784,027, forward strand.
TGTGTGTTTCAGCTCTAACATGTAGGTCTTTAAGGGCTTCCCTGGTGGCTCAGAGGGTAAAGTGTCTGCCTGTAATGTGGGAGACCTGGGTTCGATCCCTGGGTCAGGAAGATCCCCTGGAGAAGGCAATGGCAACCCACTCCAGTACTCTTGCCTGGAAAGTCCCATGGGCGGAGAAGACTGGTGGGCTACAGTTCATGGGGTTGCAAAGAGTTGGACACTACTGAGTGACTTCACTTTCACTTTCATTTTCTTGTAGATCTTTGGTTCATTTTGGTTAATTTTTGTGGAAGGGATGATTTCTGTCTTTCACCATTCAGTATAATGTTGGCTGTATCTTTTTTAAATTGTTATTTGTTGTTGTTATTGTTATTTACTATGTTAAGATCATTTTCTTTTATTTCTAGCTTGTTGATTGCTTTTATCATGAAAGGTATTTAATCTTTTCATGTATTCAATATTCTAATTGCCCTGTTTCTCTGATTGTAAGATGAATACTTGTGGTGGTTTCAGTTCTCCTAAACTTGATCTTGTTAACCGTCATCCCCACTCCCAGAGCCACCTGATGTCAGGACCCCACTCTCTCTTTCCCCATGCCCCCTGCAGGCTTCTCTCTGGGCTCCACTGTGCAGTCACACACGAAGGGCATCTGGATGTGGTGTGTGCCTCATCCCAAGAGGCCGAACCGCACTCTAGTTCTGCTTGATACGGAGGGCCTGGGGGATGTGGAGAAGGTAAGGAATGAGGTTCCAATCTGGACTAAGCCCTCGTGTCTGAATGTCCTCTACACTTTTCATTTTCCTTTAAATAAGACCTTTGTTTAACCACGTTTTTTCATTTCTGTCTATATGCTATGAAACCAAGCTAGGAACCAGGGGTTAGGAAAATATTCATAAGGCAGAATCCTAGAAGAGCATAGTGGTCAGTAGACAGTATCCTAATTAATAAAAAGCTATAAGCTAAGCAAGTTAACACAGATGCACAAAGGGAGTACAGATAAACTCCAAGTGATGAATTTTATCCTGCAAAGAACTTTAGGATTTAGCTTCTGAAGTGCCATACTCATGGATTTAAAGTCTATCAGTACCTCAATGACTTTAGCAAGTTATTCTAATCTATAAAATAGATGTAATAGATATACACTTGCCTCTGATATTGTATGGAATATTTAAAAGATAAGAAGTGCAAAGTGTTAGGTGAACAACAATTGTTTGATGAGATAAATACAAGTATTATTGCCCCCATATTAAGACAATTGTTCTGTAAAAATAAAGAGAAAAAATTAAATTTGAATTATATTTAAGCCCTTAGAATGTCCACCTGCAATGACTATTTGTTTTGCAACTACCTGCCAATGATCATAAGAGTCCAGTGAGAATCAGGGTAAACCAAAAACACTAATTACAAAACTATTCAAATTTCAAGTCCTATTAACAGTCATTTTTGCTGGGATTTAGCTGCTCTTACAGGTCATTTGTCTTAAAAAAAAAAACAAAACTAGTTAAATGAGCATCCTTTTACTACTGCTGATCAGGAAAGTGCCATAAGAATGAAACACAATCCTGGTAAAATATGTTCTGATTTTCAGGGTGACAACCAGAATGACTCCTGGATCTTTGCCCTAGCAATACTCCTGAGCAGCACTTTTGTGTACAATAGTATGGGAACTATTAACCAGCAGGCCATGGACCAACTGCAGTATCCTTTTGGGATCCAAACCACATCAAAGTCAGAGGGGAGACCAACATTTAAAAAATAGCTGACTATGAATCCTGGTGAAACAAACACAAGAAATATAAAAAAGAATTCAATGGCAAGGGGAAAATCCTATAACCTACTGAAGAGTTGATACTTGGGATACTTGGGTTAAGAACAAAGGAGAAACAAAGGTTTTGTATGTGGAACTAATATAGGATTGGGGGGGTACTCTTCATTCATGCCAGTTTTCCTTATTTTGCTACTCAGCTATGTGACAGAACTGACAGATAAAATCAGGGCAAGATCCTCACCTGATGTGGATGGGGTTGAGGATTCAGCTGACTTTGTGAGCTTCTTTCCAGACTTCGTATGGACACTGAGGGATTTCTCCCTCGACTTGGAAGCAGATGGACAGTCCATCACAGCAGATGAGTACCTGGAGAATTCACTCAAGCTTAAGAAAGGTAAAGGGGACTTAGAATTGGTAAACAGATGACAAAACACTAAAAACTATTGTTCCTTAGTTATCTATCAACAGTTGTCTTCTGTTTATAGTTTCTATTTCTTCTCAAGGGGTGATTACTAAGAAGTAATGCTTGTTTACTATCTGAATTAATAGATTTGGTTTTAGATTACTTTTCTCCCTGTTCTAAGAATAAACTTCTTTTCCTTTCACCTTCCCTATGCTGTGATTAGATTGGTATCTCCATGCTTAGGGCTTGTGATGCTGTAATTAGCCAAAGAATAGGAGTAGAATGGTCATTTATTTGAAGAAAAGAAATGCAAGCATGAACCATGCACAGTTCAGGGGTGGTAATGGATTGCTACAGGCAAATATTGTCTAATCTAGCCTGCCAGTTGGTTTTCTAAATAAGATTTTACTGGAATAATGTCATACCCATTCATTTATAGTTTCTTTATGACTACTTTTAGGCTACAATAGGAGACTTGAGTACTCAGAAAAGAGATCATCTGGCTTGCAAAGTCTAAAATATTTATTGTTTGACCCTTTACAGGAAGTGTTTGCAAGACCCTACATTAGGCAAACTCCTTTTTTCTTCCTCCAGGTACCAGCCCAAAAGATAAAACTTTTAATCTGCCTCGACTCTGTATCCGAAAGTTCTTCCCAAAGAAGAAATGCTTCATCTTTGATCGGCCCACTCACAGGAAGAAATTGAACCAGCTTGAGGAACTGTGTGACGATGAGCTGGACTCCGAATTTGTGCAACAAGCTGCGGTCTTCTGTTCCTACATCTTTAGCAATTCCAAAACTAAAACTCTCTCAGGAGGCATCAAGGTGGATGGACCACGTGAGTCCTATTCCCAGTCTTCACTCTCACTGTTAAGACTAAAGGATGGTGTGATAACATCCATGTAGCTTCAACTTTAAAAACTGCACATCTACTGCTATTATCGTGTTAAATTCTAGGTGGCACCAACACTTCTGATAGGTTTTATTAGTCAGACTTCATAGTTGAGAAAAGATACAAAAGGCAAAGAATAAAAGCTCTAAAAGCTGAAAATTGTCCTAGTAAACTGGACCTGCCCTATCCAACATGGTTTTCACTAGACAAGTGTGCCTATCTAAATTAAATGTAGCTAATAAAAAATATAGAAATTTAACATTCGGATCACACAGCTATATCTCAAGGGCTCACACACCTGAGGCTAGTGGCTCCCACCCTGGACAGCACACACAGAACACTTAAATCATCACAGAAGGTTCTCCTGGAACAATTTTCTGCTAGAATAAACACAATGGAGGACTCATTTTTATTTGCTCCACAAATATTAATCAAATGTTTACCAGGGCTGATGATACAGACATAAATGAGAGAGATATGGCTTCTGGCCTAACAGTGCCTGCTGCTAAAGTGAATGTGCTGAATGCATGCAGGACTTCGCTATCTAGAACAGAGGTTCTCAACCTTTGATATATTTATGCCACTTGAGGATCTTGCCAAAAAGGAGGGTCTAAGTCAGTCCAACTGGGATAGAGGCTGAGAGTCTGCATTTTTAGCAGGTTTTCAGATGCTGCTGAGGCATTGATGCTGTGAGACAAATGGTTGGTAATAGACATTAGAATTACACAGAATAGAAAGTTTCCTCATCCCGTCTAAAATAAACATCATCATTTGTTCTCTATTGTAGGTCTAGAGACCCTGGTGCAGACCTATGTCGATGCCATCAACAGTGGAGATCTGCCCTGCATGGAGAATGCAGTCCTGGCCTTGGCTGAGATTGAGAACTCTGCCGCAGTGAAAAAGGCCATCGCCCATTATGACCAGCAGATGGGCGAGAAGCTGCAGCTGCCCACAGAAACCCTGCAGGAGCTGCTGGACCTGCACAGGGCCACCGAGAAAGAGGCCATTGAAGTCTTCATGAAGAGTTCCTTCAAAGACATAGACCAATTGTTTCAAAAAGATTTAGCGGTAATTTTTTTCTCAAGTTTATACAAACTAGGTTCTTAGAAAGTAAAATAATAGAAGAAAATGAGATGGGTGCTTATTTTGAGAAAAGTAATTCTCACTAGATATTTAAGTGGTGAAAACCAATCTGCATTATCATAAGAAGAACCAATTTTATTATGATATATCTTATTATGCACTAAAACTTTTTTCTTTCATGAGTAAACAAATATTCTTTTCCCTATAGTTTCATTACATGCATATACAAGTAGCAGAGCTTCTAATCAAATTACATGCTCATTGTTATCAGACTCATTGGATATTTTGGCAATAAAGAAAATGTTAGTTTTAGTTATCACAAGCAGACTAATATTGAGCCACATTAATTTCATATGCAGTCACTGATCCAATGTGAAAAGCCAGAATTTATCTCCAAAGGTGTACCACATGGCTAGTAATCACTGCTCTGAAGGTCACCCCATGGTGAAAGGGCTTTAGTAGAAAGTCAGAATCTGGAGGAAGGATATGGTCCTGTTGAGTGCCTATAAGTCTGTCTAGGGGTCAGAGACCTTTTTTACTTTTATTTTTTTGAGATGCTTTTCCAGAAATTTCAACATCAAGCTAACATCTTTCACTCCTGTTTATTAACACTTCCTATTGTTTTGCATTAAAGGCCCAGCTAGACAAAAAGCGAGATGACTTTTGTAATCAGAATCTTAAAGTATCATCAGATCGTTGCTCTGCTTTACTGAAGGATATTTTCAGTCCTCTAGAAGAAGATGTGAAACAGGGGATTTATTCAAAATCAGGGGGCTATCGCTTCTTCATTGAGAAGATGCAAGAGCTGAAGAAGAAGTATCTTCAGGAGCCCAGGAAGGGCATACAGGTAAGCAAGGTTGATATACTCTCATTCAATAAGCACTACAAGGAGCCTGTTACACCAGGTATAACCTATGTGCTCATCCAAGAGTCTGCACTCAATTAACAACTGAGTTATAAACTGTATTACCAGATGTATCCAAAATTTCAAATAATGTCATCATGTATCTCTTTGCCTGTGGCTCCCCCCAGCCCCACACCTCCCTCCCTCTCAGTCTCCCTCTACCCCCTTTATTCAGATCCACTTTCTCCATGATGCCTTCCTTCTCCAACAAGCTCACGCCATATGGGACCACAGCACCCACAGCTCCAAAATCAGAGCCCTCAGTCTAAAAGAACAGAGGATCGCTATTTACATATATATCAACCTCTTATAAAGGATCCTGCTCAGGAGGGCACCTTGCTTGGCCAGTCTGGAGTGTGTGCTCATCCGAGTGCCAGGGAATCTGATCACCAGGCACACCAGGGCCAAGAGGAGCAGTTCCCAGAGGGAAAGGTGGTGGGCAAACAGGAGTGAGTGCTTACAGCCATTTCCTACTACTAACTGCATTTTGTCCGGGTCGCAGGCTGAGGAGATTCTTCAGGAATACTTGAAGTCCAAGGAGTCTGTGACTGATGCAATTCTACAGACAGACCAGACACTTTCAGAGAAGGAGAAGTTGATTGAAGGTGAGGAGCTAGTCAAGAGACTAGACAGCTCCGAAAGCTCTTAAAAGTTCAAACTAACTCTGCTGGGTGAACCTAGGAGCCTCAAACCATAGCAACATGAGAAAAGATGTCTCTTACTTGCTTAAGTTATTTCTGAGTAGGGCATATGAAGTCAGTAGCAACAGTGATAGGTAACTGTAGATGGAAGAAAGAAGCAACTTGGTCTCCACATACATTTTTCTTTTTCCTCTTCCTCCTGACAGTGGAACGTGTGAAAGCTGAATCTGCACAGGCTGCAGCAAAAATGCTGGAGGAAATGCAAATAAAGAACCAGCAGATGATGGAACAGAAAGAAAAGAGCTATCAGGAACATGTGAAACAACTGACTGAGAAGATGGAGAGGGATAGGGCCCAGTTACTGGAAGAGCAAGAGAGAACTCTTGCTCTCAAACTGCAGGTATATAATTGCAACACCATGTGGCTCCTGTCCTTCTGTTTTCCCGCCATACTCCCTGTTCACAAACGTGGCACATGAGAATATGAAGAATGTGAGAATATGGAGAGAATATGAAGCCCAGAAGAAAGACCTTGCTTGCTCACTTGTACTTTTCAATCCCTATTTGCCTGCCTGAACTGGCCCCTATAATATCTCGTTGTTGAAAGATTTTACTTGCAACTATGTCATACCCAGTCCTTTTTCACTATATTGTCAATCAGTAATAGCTATTATCTGCCAGGCATTATTTTTTTTAAATGGTCTTGTCCATATCTCTTACTTAGTACTGTACAAAGCAAGAACTGTTATGTCCCTATTACTTTGGAAATTAAAGAGAGGTTCAGATGAGACTAAATAATTTTATTAGGTCACAATGCTTGGAAAGATACCTGAACTGTATTCACCACTTACAGGAATCTATGATTTTTTTTCCTGTCACCCCTGGGATGAATTTTAGCTCTAAGGGATCCTTCATAAGTAGAAGGATTCCTTAACTCTTACACCACTGTATCCATCTGTTACTCCTACTTTTTTTCTGTTCCCTGCTTCTAGTATGTGTTAAGTTGGGAATTATGTGGAGAAATTCAGTATGGTCAAATCTGGTACCCTGATATTCCCTCACCTATATTTTGCTCCCACCACCACCAAGTTGTGGAAGCTTAGATCAAATTTCCTGATCTAAGATTCAGACTGCATCAGATTTTGAAAATTCTTCTTTTATTTCTATATTATATGTGTATGTGTGTGTATTTAAAAATCAAAATGCATAGATTTGAAGTCAAACATTTCATTAAGATTGCCCGCAAAGCTTGTATACAATTAATGGGAGAAAAAATTAGAAGGATAATTGAGATTCATCACCATATCAGGAGATATGAGTCAAAAATATTTCTTAACTCAAGAAGACTCAGGAAAAGTAATCACAGAGCTAGAAGGGTCAAGAGAAAGAATGATAAAAATTAATGATGGAAAAATTTCAAGAAGACATTAAATATTTTTTAAAAATCTATGACATGTGGAAACTAGACAGAAGTTAGAGATTTTCTTAATGATATGCGTTATTTAGTCTCCATTTGTACTTTTTTAGGAACAGTCCCGACTACTACAGGAAGGATTCCAAGAAGAGAACAAACGACTTCAAAATGAAATACAGAATCTCCAGAAGAAGATGGAAAAGCCAAGGCACCCATGTGTCCTAAGCTAAAGAATTAAAGAATAGAGCTTTCCTGGTAACTCTTATCAAAGGCATTACTCAAGAAGTTTAAAACTAAGAAAAGTGTCACCATATTTGATAATATTTAGGTTTTGCATTTTTATTTTATTTGGTTTTGCTATTTTATTACACTAAAATTTGCAAGGACATGCAGCACTATAATTGAAATCATGTGCATCTTCCTCACAATATTGTCAACTGTGTAACAAGATGTATTTTACCTCTGTGACAGCACAGGAGACATCATAAACTAATACCATCAGGAGCTTCTTCTTCCAGATGACCACTAGTTAGACAAGTGGGTACTGAGCAAAGTCTTAGGTCAAAGTCTTGGGACATAGTTGGTCATGACTTTGACCAAATACACAAGAGGTTCCAATATCAGGGACAACCATTCTAGTTTCTTAGTGAAGACAGTGTATGGTGTCCCATTGTTTTCAGACTGCACAGTCTGTCAGCAGTGATGTGATTCCTGGGCCTGGGAATGGGCAATGCTTAGTGGTGAATTTCAAGCTAAAGTAAATCACCTTCCATAGTGATCTAGAATCTCTACAGAGTTTTCACAGGAAGATGGAAGAAGCCTTTAGTACGATTATAACTTGAATCATAAATAAATGGGCTAGAGAAAGAAACTTTTCCTTCTTGCTCAGTTCACTCAGGTTACAATTTAATGGGACTCTTTAGAACTTTAGGTGACACTAAACATAGTAACAGGATGACAACTACATATTGTGTGTTTGTAGCGATTTATAACTTGCAAAGATGAACTTAAAATGATGACAGACAATGTGTTAGAAAACTGAGCTAAATTGATTATTAGATTGTTTATAACCTTAAACTTTAGGCTATCTTTTCCAAATTCTTAAGAGTCATACTTGAAATCCTGCTTATTTTTCCCCAAGAGAATATGGGTTGTTTTTTACTTCTTTTGACCAGTAAAATAATGTTCTTGGTATTACTTAGGACTTTATCACAATTGTCAAAACTCCTAAGTATGTGGTTGAAGTTTCTTAAAGTGATGAAGAATTATTTCCAATCTGGAAATAAATTATACTTCACTGAACTTTACATTTCTGATTTTTAAAATTATTTCACCAAGAAAATAATGTTTTACTTTACATAGCCATAAATTGGCTAACTTTATTGTAAAAGATGGGATAGTAACTATTCATGACTTTGTGAGCTATGTGGTCTCTGACTCAACTGCTCAACTCTGCCATAAAGCAGCCATCGATGATACAGAAATGGATGGCATGGCTATGCTTCAAGAAAATACTGTTTTCAAAAACAGCTGGTACCCATGAGCCATAGTTTGCAGACCCTTGCTTTATGTAATAGAAATACTAGTCAAAATTCTATATACCTGCCTTATGTTTCTTGAATTTGTATGGAACATATGAATTAGATTGCATATGTGAGCATGTGAAAAGATCACACAGGGCTTCAAAATATTACATGATAAGAGAAAAGCAGGGATGCAGCTAATGCCACTGAATCTACATTAATAAACCTGTTTGTTCCGGTTGTTTTGAGACTTACTCTACTGAATCCCCTTCACTCCCATCAGGATTGAGAATGCCTCCTTCCATAATTGGGCAAGTGCTAAGCAGTACTTCCTTACTCAAATTGCAACTTTATAGGAAACCACATGAGACCCAAAGCACATTAGATGCAGTATGTATGTAGATAATTCTTTGTACTCTCCAAGCTGCACTGCAACAAAGGAGTAAGTCAAATACATTTTTATCACTTGAAGAGACTTCATGAAAGAAAAGAATAACTGTTCCTTCAAGATCAAATAGTGGTTTCTTTGCTAATCATTTAAAAATCAGAAAATTAAAGCTAAATTAAATTAGGTAACTTCTCTAGAATGGTAGCAAGAGTTTCTTTAACAGATTCCAAATCATCTAACCTCTGGTTTAACGCTTTTTCTATAATATATCCAGGAACAAAATCCAGCTGTCTTCCCAAGGAGGTGTGTTACTTTCACCAATGGTCCTTAATCTAGCTATGCATTAAAATAAATGTATTAAATATAAGGCGATTTTCAGGCCCCTACCCTTCCCCTGACTTTGTGATATAGTAGATCTGATATGGGTCATTGAGAAGCATAATGACAAAAGCACAATTCAAGGTGATACACTTTCAATCTGCCAAAGATACCACATGTTAGAGCCCATATTTGCTGACCCTTATGGGGTTTCTGTGTCAAAATTCTTTTTAGCCTAAAGAAGTATATTTTCTCTAAGTGACACATTATTACTTTTCCTTCTATGAGTTTATATAGGAAATATATGCTCCACTGATCTAGAGGAAGGGGACACACCATAAACTGATACTGGCAAAATATTGACAGCAGAACTCCCTGCCCTACTTTGTCCAGGGTCAATAATCTATTAGATCAATGAAAATGTATTTACTAAAACACACAAATATAAAGATTTAAGAAATATTTTGAATATTTGATACATAAAGAGATAAACAAAAAAAACATTACCACAATAAATGCATAATTTCAAACTAAGTTCAGTCCAGTTCAGTTCGGTTGCTGTCATGTCCGACTCTGCAACCCCATGGACTGCAGCACACCTGGCTTCCCTGTCCATCACCAACTCCCAGAGACTACTCAAACTCATGTCCATCTGTTGGTGATGCCATCCAACCATCTCATCCTCTGTTGTCCCCTTCTCCTCCCGCCTTCAATCTTGACAGAGCCAGTCACAGAACAAAAGACAGGCAAACTCGTCCAGTTTTTATTATGGAGATTTTTTCCAACCTAACTCCAAAACAATCCCTCTAGAAAGTTAGATTTATGGCCTAACTTTATTCTCTTGGGCTCCAAAGTCACTGCATATGGTGACTGCAGCCATGAAATTTAAAGATGCTTACTCCTTGGAAGGAAAGCTATGACAAACCTAGACAGCGTATTAAAAAGCAGAGACATCACTTTGCCTAGAAAGGTCCATATAGTCAAAGCTATGGTTTTTCCAGTAGTCATGTATGGATGTGAGAGTTGGACTCTAAAGATGGCTGAGCACCGAAGAATTGATGCTTTTGAACTGTGGTGGTGGAGAAGACTCTTGAGAGTCCCTTGGACTTCAAGGACATCAAACCAGTCAATCCTAAAGTAAATCAATCTTGACTATTCATTGGAAGAACTGATGCTGAAGCTGAAACTCCAATACTTTGGCCACCTGATGCAAAGAACTGACTCACTGGAAAAGATCCTGATACTGGGAAAGACTGAAGGCAGGAGGAGAAGGGAATTACAGAGTACAAGATGGTTCAATGGTATCACCTGCTCAATGGACATGAGTTTGAGCAAGTTCCAGGAGATGGTGAAGGACAGGGAAGCCTAGCATGCTGCAGTTCACATGGTCACAAACAGTCGGACACAACTGAGTGACTGAACAACAATAAGAAAAGTTAGATGAGGCTATGTGGAAAACAGGAATGCTCAGACTAAAGGGATTCATCCATTCACAATATTTGTTGAAGACCTACCAGGTACACGGCCAAGGACTGCAAAACACAGTTGAAGTTTCTCTCTTAAGGAGCTAACAGTCTAATGATGAAGACAGGTATTAAACAAATAAATACAGGATATTAAATACCCAGGAAATTGAGGGGAGAGCATTTCTATGACTTGGAATGAGTTGATCTAACCAACTACACCAAGATATCTCAGATGATGCCATAATATGTCTTAACTAGGTTTCCTCTTATCAATCAACTAGTAGGAAAAAATCAAAATTGGGAGGGAGAAATAGGAAGAGAAACAAACTTAGGAAACAAAGGGTCTATCATAGGGCCCCAAAACATAACACAGTGTGTCCTGCACTCAGCTTCTCATCTTTTTGAGGCAACTGGTGAAAGAAATGAAAAAAGCAATGAGCCCCATCTAGTGGCCAGTATTTTAAATTTTCTTCATCATATTTTATCACTCCTGAAACCTCTTAACTTTTGTGCATATTTATTGCCTAACTCGCTCAGTAAAATATAAGCTCCGAGTGGGCAGAAACGTTCTCTGTTTTGGTTATTATGGAATCAGCAGGATCTAGAAGGCTGTCAAATACATAGTAAGCCCTCCCATATAATAAGAATTTTTAAACACATGAACGAATATTTTATACACAGCATTTATCATCCCAACTGCATTCCTGATGTTTTTGCCTGAAAGTTTACCATTTGATTATTTAGCATCATATTGAATGTTTCCAGACTTTGATAGCCATTTGTATCCTTGTACCATTTAGAAGTGAATCTTCTTCTCTCTCTCCACAAAGGATTTCTTCGTGATCCCTTCTTTAGAGACCTAAAGAACTAGGTGTCAGTTTATGTCCTGCCATTGCTCTGGGGAACTGCCTGTCATAAAGCACGAAGTACGGATTTTGGACCAGCAGCATTGCCAAAAGGACTGCACACCAGGACAAATTGTGGGGGAAAGGGCAGTAGCCAGAGAAACGCTCCAGGAGCTGAGAACCTGCTGAGAGCCCTTAAGAGAGGGGCCTCTGAAAGCTGAAAATCTCCAATGTGATCCAGGAATTCCAGAGGCAAAGTCAGATTGAGAAAGGAAGAAAAACACCATACTGAGAAGAGCAATTTCTACCAGGGTCTAACACAGTGGGTGCCTGTGTAGCATCATTTTCTAATACCATTAGCCAGAAGCCACACACCTAACCCATGTCTTGAAGGGCACAATGTTTCTACCAGCACAATTTTTATTGTTACACCTTACACATGGTCCCCATGTTTTGAATGAATTTTTAAAAAAATATTTATTTCTGCCTGTGCTTGGTCTTCATTGCTGTGCACGGGCTTTCTTTAGTTGTGGTGTGCAGTCTTCTCGTTGCAGTGGCTTCCGCTGTTGCAGAGCACAGGCTCCAAGTGCACGGGCTTCAGTAGTTTTGGCATTTGGGCTCAGCAGTTGAGTCACACAGGCTTAGATGCCCTGTGGCATGTGCAATCTTCCCCAACCAGGGATCAAACCTGTGTCCTCTGCATTGGCAAGTGGATTCTTAACCACTGGACCACCAGGGAAGCCCTGAATGAATTTTTATTACCCAACTGATTTGTAAAGTCACAATTCATTTTTGCTTTTTAAAAACTGTCCACAACTGTGAAGACTTTCTCATCCTCAGTAACCAACATTAATATTTGAATTGCTATTATTCAGTTCAGTTCAGTTGAGTCGCTCAGTCGTGTCCGACTCTTTGCGACCCCATGAATCGCAGCACGCCAGGCCTCCCTGTCCATCACCAACTCCTAGAGTTTACTCAAACTCATGTCCATCGAGTCAGTGATGCTCTCCAGCCATCTCATCCTCTGTCATTGCCTTCTCCTCCTGCCCCCAATCCCTCCCAGCATCAGGGTCTTTCCAATGAGTCAGCTCTTTGCATGAGGTGGCCAAAGTATTGGAGTTTCAGCCTCAACATCAATCTGAATTGCTATAAATCCTGCCAAATGTGTACTTGAGAAGGTACACAGGTAGACAAACAAATATAAAAAATAGATATATAGTTATGCTGGCCAATCATTCTACTATAATTTTTGAAATGTTTAAGCTAATGTTTGTACAGCTATCATAATTTGGCCAAAAAAACACTAATTTACTGTAATAATATATATGCACACACAAAGTAATCCATTTAAAATAGCTGCATGAGACTGAAAACTAAACGTAACTCTTTTTTGACATAGTTGTGTATATTTAAAGCAGGCAACATGGTGATTCCATATACATATACACTGTAGAATGATTAAGGAGATCAAGATAATTAACACATACATCTCCCTCACATAGGTAACATAGTTAATTCTTGTCTGTGTGTGTGTGTGTGTGTGTGTGTGTTGACAAAGCTTAAGATTTACTCTCAGCAACTTTCAAGAATATAACTCTTTATAGCAGGAATGTAAGATGGAAAAGGTTCTAGAAACTTGCAAACTTAGACTCAGTTGTCACTTTCTTCTGGATCAGGTCCTTCCTCGTACTGCTCTAGGATTATGAGTAAAGGAAGAAGTTAGTTCTGCCTGCCTGACCCTTAGTACCTACAAGGGACAAATGCCACTTGAGAAGCATTTCCAGATAATAAGGCATTGCTAATATCTTTCACTTTGTTCTCCCCTCTGTCACTCTATGGTCATCTGGAAGGTCCATGTAAAGTGAAGTGCCTTTGGTCAGCAAACAAGAGGGGTCAATAATCACAGCAGTACTATGACTGCATATCAGGAAACCTATATGAAAGAGTTCAACAAAATTGAGGTTGATTTCTCTCTTATGTCAATATAGGAGGCCCAGAGCTAGAATGGTGGCTTCATGATATTAAAGCTCAGGCTCCTTCTCTCCCATCCATTGTTCTACCACCTTCAACTTGAAGATTCCACCTGGGGGTTCAAATAGCCAACATGTCTGCACTCCAACTGTCAGAGAAACCACTAACCTAGGGATCAACAGGGGTGTAGGATTCCTCAAGACATTTCCTAGAAACAGCACAGACAGCTTCCACTTATATCCTATGGCCCATCAGCTACAACAGAGACTGGGAGTGCAGTCTTTAAGCAAGCATCCAAATACTCTGCTGAAATTTGGGAGTCATACTGCTATAGAAGAAAAGAACACTAAATATTGGGGCATAACTAGCAGCCCCATCCTAAAGACTCTCCCTTTTTCTTAAGGAACAATTGTACGGTACTTAGGAAGAAATGAGCACAGTTCTAAGTTCTTTTTGTTTGTTTGTTTGTTTTTTTAGGTCTATGGAGTCATTCAATCCTCAAAATAGCACTATAAGTAAGGTTCTAAAATCTACATCCCACAGATAAGGAAACTGAAGCACAGAGATATGAAGTAACTCGCCCAAGGTTATACAGCTAGAAAACTGCACAGCTGAGATCTGATCCACACAGTCTGGCTTGCCAAGTAGGCTATATTGCCTTCTCTCTGCTGTATTTCAGAATATTTTTAGTCTTCTCTATGAAGCAATGGAAAAGTCTTTATCTCCGTAAAGGAGATGAAGTGATGTGAAGTGAAAGTCACTCAGTCGTATCCGACTCTTTGTGACTCCATGAATTATACAGTTTGTGGAATTCTCCAGACCAGAATACTGGAATGGGTAGTCTTTCCCTTCTTCAGAGAATCTTCCCAAAATAGGGATAGAACCCAGGTCTCCCGCATTGTAGGTGGATTCTTTACCACCTGAGCCACAAGGGAAGCCCTTGGGAGATATTGCCTTTTTATTCAGAAAACAAATGAGCATAAGATATAAAAGTACACTCATTAGCTATTAGTTCAAAGGAGTCCCTTACATTGCTCTTTCAAATGCCAACATGACTATAAAGAATAACACATGGCTTAACATATCACAACTATTTGAATGCCCAGCATGTGGTCTTTCAATCACTTAATGAACCTGCACAAAAACCAGTAACAACGAATCAAACACACTTATGCTTCCTGTCTCTACTTAGTCACTTTAGTCACTCAGTCCTGTCTGACTCTTTGTGACCCCATGGACTGCAGCATGCCAGGCTTCCCTGTCCTTCACCATCTCCTGGAACACACTCAAACTCATGTCCATCCAGTTGGTGATGCCATCCATCCATCTCATCCAATGTCGTCCCCTTCTCTTCCTGCCTTCAATCTTTCCCAGCATCAGGGTCTTTTCAAATGAGTCATTTCTTCACATCAGGTGGCCAAAGTATTGGAATTAAGCTTCAGGATCAGTCCTTCCAATGAATATTCAGGACTGATTTCCTTTAGGATGGACTGGTTAGATCTCCTTGTAGTCCAAGGGACTCTCAAGAGTCTTCCCCAACATCACAGTTTCAAAGCATCAATTCTTCGGTGCTCAGCCTTCTTTATGGTCCAACTCTCATATCCATACATGACTACTAGGAAAACTATAGCTTTGACTAGACAGACCTTTGTCTGTAAAGTAATGTCTCTGCTCTTTAATATGCTGTCTAGGTTTATCAGAGCTTTTCCTTTAAGGAGAGAGAGTCTTTTAATTTCATAGTTACAGTCACCATCTGCAGTGATTTTGGAGCCTAAGAAAAATAAAGTCTCTCACTGTTTCCATTGTTTCCCCATCTATTTGTCATGAAGTGATGGGACTGGATTCCATGGTCTTAGTTTTTTGAAGGCTGAGTTCTAAACCAGCTTTTTCACTCTCCTCTTTCAGTTTCATCAAGAGGCTCTTTAGTTCCTCTTCACTTTCTGCCATAAGGGTGGTGTCATCTGCATATCTGAGGTTATTGCTATTTCTCCCAGCAGTCTTGATTCCAGCTTGTGCTTCATCTAGCCCAGCATTTCACATGATGTACTCTGCATTTCAGTTAAATAAGCAAGGTGATGACATACAACCTTGACATACTCCTTTCCCGATTGGGAACCAGTCCCTTGCTCCGTGTCCAGTTCTAACTGTTGCTTCTTGACCTGCATACAGATTTCTCAGGAGGCAGGTCAGGATGTCTGGTATTCCCATATCTTTAAGAATTTTCCACAGTTTGTTGTGATCCACACAGTCAAAAGCTTTGGCATAATCAATGAAGCAGAAGTAGATGTTTTTCTGGAGTTCACTTGCTTTTTCTATGATCCAACAGATGTTGGCAATTTGATTTCTGGTTCCTCTGCCTTTCTAAATCCAGCTTGAACATCTGGAAGTTCACGGTTCGCGTACTGTTAAAGCCTGGCTTGGAGAATTTTGAGCATTACTTTACTAGAGTGTGAGATGAGTGCAATTGTATGGTAGTTTGAAAATTCTTTGGCCTTGGAATGAAAACTGACCTTTTCCAGTCCTGTGGCCACTGCTGAGTTTTCCAAATTTGCTGGCGTACTGATTGCAACACAGTCACAGCATTGTCTTTTAGGATTTGAAATCACTCAACTGGAATTCCATCACCTCCACTAGCTTTGTTCATAGTGATGCTTCCTAAGGCCCACTTGACTTCGTACTTCAGGATATTTGGCTCCAGGTGAGTGATCACACCATTGTGGTTATTTGGCCATGAAGATCTTTTTTGCATAGTTCTTCTGTGCATTTTTGCTATCTCTTCTTAAAATCTTCTATCTTAATATCTTGATAGATATTAAGATATCTATTATATATAATAGATATATTAAGATAATATCTTAATATCTATCTTAATATCTGTTAGGTTCATAACATTTCTGTCCTTTATCATGCCAACCTTTGCATCTTTCCACAAGCCTTATATCCTTATCCATCAGAGGGAAGAAAGAATGGAAACTACAGTAACAGAAAACAAACCAAACTGATCACTTGGATCACAGCCTTGTCTAACTCAATGAAACTATGAGCCATGCCATGTAAGGCCACCCAAGATGGACAGGTCATGGTGGAGAGTTCTGACAAAATATGGTTCACTGGAAAATGGAATGGCAAACCACTTCAGCATTCTTGCCTTGATCATCTTAGGAACAGTATGAAAAGGTAAAAAATAAAGACACTGAAAGATGAACTCCTTATAGCCCAATATGCTCCTGGAGAAGAATGAAGAAACAGCCCCAGAAAGAATGAAGAGCCTGAGTCAAAGCAAAAACAACACCCAGTTGTGGATGTGACTGGTGATGGCAGTAAAGTCTGATGCTATAAAGAACAATTTTGCATAGGAGCCTGGAATGTTAGGTCCATGAACCAAGGTAAATTGGAAGTGGTTAAGCAGGAGATGGCAAGAGTGAACATAGACATTTCAGGAATCAGTGAACTAAAATGGACTGGAATGGGTGAATTTAACTCAGATGACCATTATATCTACTACTGTGGGCAAGGCTCCCTTAGAAGAAATGAAGTAGCCCTCATAGTCAACAAGAGTCCAAAATGCAGTATTTGGAGGCAATCTCAAAAACAACAGAATGATTTCTTTTCTTTTCCAAGGCAAACCATTCAGCATCACAGTAATCCAAGTCTGTGCCCCGACCAGTAATGCTGAAGAAGCTGAAGTTGAATAGTTCTATGAAGACCTACAAGACCTTCTAGAACTAACACACACACAAACACAAAAAAGATCTCCTTTTCATCATAGAAGACTGGGATGCAAAAGTAGGAAGTCAAGAGATACCTGGACTAACAGGCAGGTTTGACCTTGGAGTACAAAATGAAGCAGGGCAAAGGCAAACAGAATTTTGCCAAGAGAATGCACTAGTCATAGCAAACACCCTCTTCCAACAACACAAGAGACGATTCTACACATGGACATCACCAGATAGTCAATACTGAAATCAGATTGATTATATTCTTCGCAGCCTAAGATGAAGAAGCTCTATACACTCAGCAAAAACAAGACCGGGAGCTGACTGTGGCTCAGATCATGAACTCCTTATTTCCAAATTCAGACTTAAACTGAAGAAAGCAGGGAAAACCACTAGACCATTCAGGTATGACCTAAATCAAATCCCTTATGACCATATAGTCGAAGTGACAAAATTTTCAAGAGAATAGATCTGATGGACTGCCTAAAGAACTATGGATGGAGATTTGTAACACTGTACAGGAGGCAGTGATCAAAACCATCCCCAAGAAGAAGAAATGCAAAAAGGCAAAATGGTTGTCTGAGGAGGCCTTACAAAGAGTTAAGAAAATAAGGAGAAAAGGAAAGCTATATCTATCTCAATACAGAGTTCCAAAGAATAGCAAGGAGAGATAAGAAAGCCTTCCTAAGTGATCAATGCAAAGAAATAGAGGAAAACAATAGAATGGGAAAGACTAGAGATCTCTCTACTTAAACCCCACTGAAATAGCATTGAGGCAGTTCTTTTAAGTGATAACCCCGTAAGAGCCAAAACAAGGGGAATGAGAGTGACAGCAAGACTAAAGATGTTAGAAAGCAAATAGGCAGGTAGAATTTAGAGCAGATTAAAAAACTTGGATCCCAGATCAATCACAAAGAAAGTTAAGAAAGCAACTACACCTACCCTCACAGAACTCTTCAAAGATTCAGGACTAAACACAGGAGGGTCATTTAAAGTCCTTTCTAACAAAGAACTAGATCCCCAGATCCCCACGGCAAGTTCATGCACCCCCAATAACTGGTTCTCCTTCACTTCAGCAATAGATTGGCAGTTTACACTCTGAAGACTGCAAACAGAGAGGCTCCAAGTCAGGAGAAGCTAGGCAGAGGTGACTGTGGTGGGAATTCCTAAAAATGTACTTTCACAGCCTTGAGAAATTCCACAGCAATAGCACCTGGAAAAACAGCATGTGTTAAGAAACTGTGTTAATGATTATCTTTCATGTTTTTCTTAAGAATAATCTCCTTGTTACAAACCCCAAGACCAGACCCAGAAGGGAGTATGACTGGGATCATGAAAGCAGAGACCTTGGAAAACCGGATGGGGGTCAGGCTTGAACATTGCCTATGCACTTGCTGACTGTTCCTGAGACAAGCCCAAAAGGGAATGGCCTGGGGTAAAAACAAGGAGATCTGGACTATGTCAGCGTAGTGTCTTGGTAAAGATAAGATAAAAAAAAGTCTTGCAGTCTGCAATTAGGAATAAAAGCTGGACTCAGAGTGGACTCTGCACCTCAGTCCAGTAGAGGCTGCATGTCCCCTGACCCATTGCACCAGATTTCGTGTTTTGTCTTCATTCTCGTCACTTGCTCCCAGATCGTTAGGGCAACAGGTGACTGTGGAGGAGTAGAGCTGAAATAGAGGAGTAAGTAGATGTTGGTAGAATGAACATTGTGACCCTTAGCGCTCTTTCCCTCCTTTGCCATCACTTGAGCCCAGAAAACATCATCTATCCCTCTAACAATCTCCACAGATGTTTCTGCTTCTGCTCTGGGCCCAATGACAAGTCTCTTCTCTAAAGGAACTGGAGTGTCTATTTTAAATGTGACTAAGAAAAAAAAATAATAATAATAAATGTGACTAAGATATGCAGATGACACCACCCTTATGGCAGTAAGTGAAGAGGAACTAAAAAGCCTCTTGATGAAAGTGAAAGAGGAGACTGAAAAAGTTGGCTTAAAGCTCAACATTCAGAAAACTAAGATCATGGCATCTGGTCCCATCACCTCCTGGGAAATAGATGGGGAGACAGTGGAAACAGTGCCAGACTTTATTTTGGGGGGCTCTAAAATCACTGCAGATGGTGACTGCAGCCATGAAATTAAAAGAAGCTTACTTGGAAGGAAAGTTATGACCAACCTAGATAGCATATTAAAAAGCAGAGACATTACTTTGTCAACAAAGGTCATCTAGTCAAGGCTTTGGTTTTTCCAGTAGTCATGTATGGATGTGAAAGTTGGACTATAACGAAAGCTGAGTGCTGAAGAACTGATGCTTGTGAACTGTGGTGTTGGAGAAGACTCTTGAGAGTCCTCAGTCCATCCTAAAGGAGATCAATCCTAGGTGTTCATTGGAGGGACTGATGTTGAAGCTGAAACTCCAATACTTTGGCCACCTGATATGAAGAGTTGACTCATTGGAAAAGACCCTGATGCTGGGAAGGATTGGGGGCAGGAGGAGAAGGCGATGACAGAGGATGAGCTGCCTGGATGGCATCACCGACTCAATGGACATGAGTTTGGGCAAACTCCAGGAGTTGGTGATGGACAGGGAGGCCTGGCGTGCTGCGATACATGGGGTCTCAAAGAGTTGGACACGACTGAGTGACTGAACTGAACTGAAGATTATGTTATCCCTCTGCTTAAGGTTTTCCAATGGCTACTTCAATATAAAATAAAAACTTTCTGTGGTCTTCATCTGCATGATCTGGTCCCTGTCTTCCTCTCCATCCTAATCTGGAAGCACTTTCCCCTGGATTATTGTGTTTTATACACACCTGCCTCTCTCCTGTTCCTCACTTGCCAAGTTTACTCATCTATCAGAGCCTTTTCAACTGCTATTTTCCTTTCAAGAATTATTTTTGACAAGGCTGTCTCTTTATCATTCAGTTCTGGTTCAAACGTTACCTTCTCAAAAAAGAAGACTTCCTGACTATCATATTTAAACTATCTGCAGTCTGCAACCCTCATTGTTTCTTTCAGAGCACTTATCACCATCTGAAGTCACTGTATGTATTTATTTAACTATTGTCTGTTTCTTCTTCTTTAAGGTTTGAGACACTTTCTGTGCCCCATTACCCCCAGAAGGCTCGGCATCTACGCTGTCAATTCGTATATTTGTTAAATCTGAGAAAAAGAAAACCAGTACCTGGTATGAGGGACTGAACTGAAACTTACCCTTAAGGTTTCAACAGTGTTAGGAACTAGCCCAGGTGTTTCCAATTAAATATAGCAATCTGACAGAACACTAACATCAGACAGTCACTCTACAATTATGACGAAGTGACACAACAGACAAGTTCAAGCAATAATTGCGCCTAAACCCAGATAAAACAAGGTCACTGCCAACTACCAAAACAGCAAACTTCCTCCTCTCCTGACTAGCAAAAACATTGCTTTTTATCAATTACAAAATTAGCTTTGCAATTTTCCTCCCTTCTTCTACATGAGGTATATTATGATACCCGATCTAATGATTACCCCCACTTCCTGACAGCACCCAAAACAGCATGGATCTCCATTTCCTTGGACCCTCCCCCCAAATCACTCAATATAAGCCCAAATCCTCTAGGTCTCATCTACCAGTTTGTTATTGAAACGACCCACAGTTCCCCAAGATGTAAGCTCTCTCTTTTTGCAAGGAGTAATAAACCCAACCTTTTAACTACAGGTGTGTTCCTTGTGGCCTCTTGGTGGAGAGTATTGACAAACCATTGTGCCTCAACAGTAGCTCACAGTCTGGGGTAGATTCCCTACTGTACACAATAATTTCTCCACCCACCTAATCAACTTCTGAATCTCTTGGTACCTAGCTGCAGAGTAGATTCCTTCAACCAAAGATTATCTTTGTTCTCTCCTCTGTAGTTGAATAACAAGCTACTGCTCTTCCCACTCCTTCTATCCACTCGTCTTCTTAAGTTAGGAGAGGAAGAAAAATCTAGTTATGAAACTCAATTCTTACCAGAACCCCTCCTTTCACTAAACACCGCCCTCAACAGATGAGTAATTCCTGGTGTTCCTTTTTCTCCTAGCCGATTTTTTTCCTTCACCGTTTCAAGTGTCACTTACTTTGCTTCTCAGTTTCATACCACATTCCATTTTCAGTTCTCTGATCGAACTCGTTCAGGAAGGTAAAGTTCCTCTGTGCTTTTTTGTTCAAACCGCACCCCGCACCCCCACCCCCAGCCCCCGCCAGGTGATAAATACACGTACAAACCCTTTTACACACTCTCTTTAGCCTTGCCCTCTCTGGCACCTTCTAACATCATTCTAACTACAACCCTCCCCTTATCTAAGTCCTGTGGCCCCACCTCTAGCCCTTTCTTCCAAATCAATCCTTGCCCTAGAATCCGCCCCAAACCAATCGGTCACATACATCCAATTAGAGCTGTGGACCTAAATTTCATACCCAATCCCGGCCTTAGACAACCCCCCGCCCCATTCCACCCCTTAACCAGACCTGCTTCAGCAGCTCCGATCTGGCTCCGCATCTCCACCTGCCTGGTCCACCCCAATCCCGCTGTCCGCACAGCAAATCGCGTCCGAATCCAAGCCCCACAGACAATCCTGATCACATCGCAGCGAAGCTCCATCCTGCCGGCTTACTCTCCTCCGACCACTCGCCGCCCCCTTTTTCACCCCTGTTCCTACTCAATCGCATCGAGTCCGCGACCCCAATCAGTCTCCGTTCAGGCTCCGCCCCTAAACCCGAATCCCGCCCCATCAGGCTCTCGAGCCCTCGCGGGACTTGAGCTCCGAGAAGCGACGTGTTCGCGCGAGAAAGGTGAGTGTGGCGCTAGAAGGGCACTCGGGTGGTCATGGTTGCTGTTTTGGCTCAGACCCACCGGGAGCGAGATGAGGCGGGAGACCGGTTGGGGTGCGCTGCCGTGCCGCGCGCCTGGCGAGGTTGGAGGAAGAGCGGGGTTAGATTTCCAACAAGATTCGGAATCGCCTTCCCGAGCTGGGGCAGGAGCTCGGAGTTGGGCCTCTTGACTCTCGGCTTCGGTGGACTGCGGGCCTGGTAGCAGAGGGTCAGCGCTGGAGCTTCAGAGTTTGCTACGGAGAGGAAGGAGCACCGAAGTGCTGGCCTTCAAGAGTGGGACCCCGGGACCCCGGTCCTCGTCTGCCCTTTTTGCGCTTGATTTTGCAATTTGGATGTTTTGTAAAAGGTGTAGGAAGCTGATACCGAGTCCAGTTGATCTGTAACCGAGATTCTCAATAAAAAAAGGAAACACAGGCTGCTAACTTACCACATAGTGGCTCTTAGTGGAACCCATGGTTTTTAGATTAAAGAAAAGCGGTCCAGTCTGGTGCTTTTGGAGCCCCCCGCCGAGTACGGACACTCCGTCTTGCAGGCGCTGGGCTCCTACACCTCTGCCTGAGCCGGGCAGCCGGCTCCATCCACACCTGGCTGCACACCCGCCATTACTAAGTTTTAAGTCACGTGGGCCTAAAACCGAACTCCTGCCAACTTAAACCGAGCGCCGTATTACTGCCCTCTACAGAAGTTTATAATTGCTAGAATTCCGCTTTCACAAAACAGCCATTCAGCGTTTTCAGGCTCATGTCTCCTGTCTTAAACCGGCTCCATATGGCGGATTTTTCCATTCTTGCTTCAGGCTTTGAGGTTTATTATTCCCACTGTACTTTCCCTGCCAGTACCTTCTTCACCTCCTACTTTCCCTCTGTTTTATCAGTAAGCCTTAGAAACATTCTAGAAGTGGACTAACAGGCAGAGCAAGAAGTGGAAATAAACTTTTGATCAGACTCTTAACCTGTTTTGTACATTAATTAGCACTAGCTCTTTTGGCAGTCATACATTAATCTTCCTTGAGCTTGCAATTAACCTGGACATTCTGGACTTTGTGGGATTCACTGCATCTCTTCCTACCTCTCCTCCTCAGTATGTAGAGTGGTTACAAATTCATCATTTGGATTTTAAGCCCAGAGCTTCAAACTTTTTACCATTCATTTAGATTGCTTTACTCACCTTTTGGCTCTGGATTCTGTAACAATTCATCAGCCTTCTCAACTTCAGGTCACCCCCAGATGCACCACACATACCTTCAGTATCTTCATTTTAAACAATCTACACCAAAGATAATAAATAAATTTTCTGTTGATCATGCCTACATTACAGTGGAATTTACCTTACGTATAATATGCCGTATTCATGTTTACTAGATGACACTCATTCACAGTTTCCTGATTTTCTTCACAGAGCATCGTTTTTAAGTATAAATGAGAAAAAAAACCAAAACAGTGAAAATGTGGTTTAATATTAAAAGCCATATACCTTTTTATTTTTTTCCAACTTTTCAGTGATATCTCAGGTGTTTTTATTAGTGAATATGCATAGGGAAAGTTAATTGCTTTAAAGTGCTGCTCAAAAGTGTTTAAAGTACAAAAGAAGTAAGTCTTAGAGGTTCTGAATATGTCTGTTAGCCTGCTTAGATTTCTTTGGAGCTAATTTTTCACCGATGCCCCCACGATTCCTTCTACAACAAAATTACCTAGTGAGAGTAATGAGTGAGAAGAAGATCGAGCCTGTATCTGGGCACTGAGGAATTTCGTCATTGACGTGGGAGGAAAATGAGAGATTGTAGTGTGTCAAAAGCCAAGGGAACATAGTGTTTCTGGGAGGAGATAGGGCTTAACTAGCAGATATAAAGCTGAAGAGAACTCAAGAAAAGTGAGAATTTAACAATGTCCACTGGATTTATCAGTATGAAGGTCAAAATTGACTTGGGCCAGAGCTGCCTCTCTGGAGAAATCAGTACAAATGTTGCATTGCCCTGGGCTAGGAAGTATAGGTTGAGGAAAAGGGACAGTCAATAAAATTGTATCTTCTTAACTAGGAGAGACGAATATATAGAAGAGAGTGGTAACAGTCAATGGAGCAAGGGAGAGAAATAGCATCCAAGTCATGGGAGGAGAGACTGTTCTTTTGTAGCAGGATCAGTTTATCATAATAGGAAGAAAAAAGGAATGTTTTTGGTTTAGTTTTTTTAGATGTGGGCAAGTTGAAAAAATTTCCATATGATGGCTTCTGTTTTCTCTCTGATAGAAAACATGGTCATCTGCTTAGTCTAAAGAGGGTTATCTGTTAGAGGAGTGTTGGAAAAATTAAAATAATCATTTTGTACTATGGGAGAGAAATATTGCCTATTCTTTTAATGGCTTTTGGCTGAGGCCGAGAATTAAACTGACATAAGACAGATTAACAGGAGAAAAGCACACATTTAGTTTAAGTTCTATGTGACAGAGACACTTTTGTGAGAAAATGAAGACCCAAAGAAGTGGCAAAATCAAATGCTTTTAAGGCAGGTTGAACAGAGAAAGGCCTTTGTGGGAAAGTAACCAAAAAATATAGGGAAATTTAAAGGAAGATAAGAATTATTTTAACTAGGTCTGTTTGTACAGAATTCTCTCAGCTTTAACTCTGTAAGAATGTCTCTCTCCATACCTCACCGCCCCCCCCCCCCCCCCCCCCGATACAGAGCAGGTATCTTTCACATGGGCATGTTATCTCCTGTTTTCAGGAAGAAAGGGTACGATCAGATCACTCTTCTTGGCTCCTCTTGGCTCGACTATTTTTCACATGCCTTTAGGTCAAAATAAACCTTAGGCCAAAGTGGCATATTTTGGGTTGGCATCCTCTACCATCTTTACCTATATAATATAGGAGAAATGCTAGAGAGTTTTGGGGGTCATTTTGAAGTTAATGACCATCAATTTTTGGTGAAACCAATCCTATCCTTTGTGATTTTCTGCAGCAGTACAAAGTTTCATGGGCCATAGGAAAAAACAGACACTATAATTGAGTTCCTCTAGGGTCAGGGTTTTATATTGGGTTGGCCAAAAGGTGCATTTGCTTTTTTCCATAAGATGACTCTAGTAGCACTTAGTTGTCTTTAACTTCATTTGAAACAATTTTGTTAGATTGTATTATGACAGCCATAATATGTCGTATCCATGTGCATTTAAAAAAATCAAAAAATAAATTTAAAAAATTGTGATGGACACTAAAAAATGGATACTGTACAATAATGTGGAACAGAAGAGATCATGGGGCAAGTGAATGACCCACCAACCATACCAAAGGCTGCTCTTCATCGAAAGAAGGTGTTGTGTTTATGGTGGGATTGGAAGGGAATCCTCTCTTATGATCTCCTTCTGGAAAACCAGATGATTAATTCCAACAAGTAATGTTCCCGTTTAGACAAACTGAAAACAGCACTTGAGGAAAACCAACCAGAATTAGTCAACAAAAAACCCATGGTCTTTCATCAGGATAACACAAGACCACATGTTTCTTTGATGACCAGTCAAAAAGTGTTATAGCTAGGCTGGGAAGTTCTGATTCATTCATCGTATTCACCAGATATTGCACCTTCAGATGTCCATTTATTTCTGTCCTTATAAAATTTTCTTAATGGAAAGATTTTCAACTCCCTGGAAGATTGTAAAAGTCACTTGGAACACTTCTTTGCTCAAAAAGATAAAAATTTGGGGGAGATGGAATTATGAAGTTGCTTGGAAAATGGTAGAAGGTAGTGGAACAAAATGATGAATATATTATTCAATAAAGTTCTTAGTGAAAATGAAAAAAAAATGTGTCTTTTATTTTTACTTAAAAAATGGAAGGAACTTTTTGGCCAACCCAATAGGTAGGAGCAAAGACAAACAAGGGGAGCTAGGGCATTGTCAAGAACATTACTGAAGCTGTGGAACTGGCATCTAAATTGGAAAATAAAGGAAGGTGAGGGCTGATTGGGAAAAGGAGAGGCAGCCTCCTGGAGATCTAGAGATATTGATGAATAATATTAGTTGGAAGAATTTAATTGAAAGGATAGGTAGTGTATGGTCAAGGACAGAATACTTCAATTAATTGTTTTGGGATTAGATCAGATTGTGGTAATGGCAAGGTGTACAGTGTGAACTTCGGAGACAGTGCATAGAATGGAATGAGCAATGGGCACTGGGACATCAGTTGTTGGGTGAGTTCTCTCTGAAGACATTGGAATTACCTGGGGTGATCACAGTACTTAGAGTTGAGAAGAAAACTGTGCCTAATGATAAAATTCTAAAATGACAAGGAGTTATCATCAGGTCAGAGATATTAATAATAATATCAGTGAGGCAGATGAGGGGAGTAATAGGCCAGTAATGGTAGAATAGACAACAAGAAAGAGGTAAGTGGGACATATACAAACAAAAGCTGACACTGAGGAGTATAGAAGTACTATCCTCAGGGAGCAATAAGCTTGAGTTCAGGCTAGGAGGTAGAAGAAACTCTCTGAAAACATATATAATGGGATTTCATGAGAATGGTACAGCTGTTCCAAGAGGCACAGTAGAAAGTTTGATAAGTGAAAGAGAAATGAAGAGCTGTGTCAGTTTCCAGGCAATACATTGCATTATAGAGGTAATGTGCTATGGAAAATGGGAGAGGGATGGGATTTAGGCTTTGAATTTCCAGATGAAAACCAGCAGATTTAGTGTCAACTTCCTAGGGGCAATCAGTACTGAGGTCCGGTGGCCAGAAGGCGTGGCTTACCCAATCTGAGGGGAAATCTCCCAAGACCTGCTATCCGAGGTCACACACAACCAGCCAGTGACTTAACAGTACTTTCTGAGGTTACCTTCAAGGATTCGTTTATTTATCTGTTCAGAAATATGAGGAAACTAAGGCCCAGCAAGAGTTAGGGAATTGTCTGAGAATAGAAAAAAAAATTTTTTTTAATATAAAAAATATGGATTAGAATCCAGGTACCCTGATTCCTTGTAACTCGACTGGTAAAGAATCCGCCTGTAATGCAGGAGACCCCAGTTTGATTCCTGGGTTGGAAAGATCCCCTGGAGAGGGGATAGGCTACCCATTCCAGTATTTACGGACTTGCCTGGTGGTGAATTCCCTGGTGGCTCAGACTGTGAAGTGTCTGCATACAATGTGGGAGACCTGGGTTCAATCCCTGGGTCAGAAAGACCTCCTGGAGAAGGAAATGGCAACCCAC
Organism: Cervus canadensis; assembly: GCF_019320065.1. Lineage (NCBI taxonomy): Eukaryota > Metazoa > Chordata > Mammalia > Artiodactyla > Cervidae > Cervus > Cervus canadensis. The sequence goes on from NC_057387.1 coordinate 51,811,410, forward strand.
TCCAGTATTCTTGCCTGGAAAATCCCATGGACGGAGAAGCCTGGTAGGCTACAGTCCGTGGGATTGCAAAGAGTTGGACATGACTGAGCGACTTCTCTTTCTTTCTTTCTGGTGGCTCAGACAGTAAAGAATCTGCCTGCAACGTGGGAGACCTGGGTTGAGAAGATCCCCTGGAGGAGGACATGGCAACCCACTCCAGTATTCTTGCCTGGAGAATTCCCATGGACAGAGGAGCCTGGTGGGCTACAGTCCATAGGTTCACAAAGAGTCAGACATGACTGAGTGACTAAGCAAAGCACAGCATGTCCTGATTCCTAGTCCTGTTTGCTCCCCTCTCAGCCCCCAACCCTCATTTATGTGAAGAACGTAGAAGAGGTTTCTCTCACTTGTCTACTTGCAAGAAAATATTTTACTTACACTTTCCTTAATACCAAAGAAATTAGGCTGAACTTAAACAATTGGGAATTTGTTGAAAAATATATTGTCTGAATTCAAATAACTTCTTGCTACTGAGTGAAGATTGTTCAACATAGTTATTGAACAATAACTATGAACAATATTATTACTGTTGTTCAGTAATACCTTTCCTCAGAACTATCCCTGCTGCCTAATCCCATTAATATTTTATTCCTGAACAAAACTATTAATGACCCAAGAATAGGCATATCTTGATTTAAGAAAACTTTGACTTCAAAGAGACTTCCTCGGTGGCTCAGACGGTAAATCATTTGCCTACAATGTGGGAGACCCAGGTTCGATCCCTGGGTCAGCAAAATCCCCTGGAGAAGGCAACGGCAACCCACTCCAGTACTCTTGCCTGGAAAATCCCATGAATGGAGGAGCCTGGTAGGCTACAGTCCATGGGATCCTAAAGAGTTGGACACGGCTGAGCAACTTCACTTTTCTTTCTTTTTTGACTTGAAAGAAACCTAAGAAGTCGTTATTTACAAAGGAATCACTATTTCATAAAAGGACTCATTATAAATAGTTCACTGAAATCATTAATTTATATGGTGATTTTATGTACTCATTCATTTGACACATTTATTTATAACATGCCTCCTGTGTACCAGAGAAGTGAACTAAACATACCAGGCCCCTGCTCACGGCACCTACATTAAATTACCAAATGAGCGAGTGAGTTGTCAGCCAAACAAAGTGCTTTGCAGAGAGTTAACCTAGGCTCATGTGATGTAGAATGGCTAAGAGGCTGTCATTTAAGCTGAGATTTTGTTGACAAGGTCAGGATTTTCTATTTTACTCTTTTAGAAACATCAAATATGTTATTTCTCACATCTAAAGCTTTCTGTAGCCTTCAAATTTTGGTCACTTAAGGAGATTCATAATTAGTTTCAGTAGGCGGTTTGAATCCATAAAGTATGTCTTTTTTTCTTTTTTTAAGTTTGATTATTAAAGATAAAGGAAATGCCCTCCACTGATAGAATATTGTTGGAGTAGAACCTTACAGGAAATTTCTACTGCCCTGAATTCTTTTACCTGTAAGTGGCAGTATCATAAAAGAAGTCCATTTTGCTTTGATCTCCCTCTGTTGACCCACAGTGATAATAATTTCCTTACAGGTAGAGAAATAATTCAGAATCAGGTAGAGAAGTAATTCAGAATGCATGCCTGCTAGGTAGCTGGAATCTCTTAATGGGGCTTGCTAATTATAGAATTGGTGAGGGAAGTACCATCTGAAAAAATAAGGGTAGTTTCATTCATATATTCTTTTTATTTCTCAAGGATCTACTATAGTCCTTTTCAAATAGCTTTCTAAACAACCTGCTTCTAACAACTTTAATTTACTGTTAGGAATTGTGCTTTTACTAGTGACTTCTCCAGATGATTCTGAGTTTCAGTAGTTCTTAGATTGAAACATTATGGATTTTATGGCTACTAGAAATAGAACTTCTACTTCCTATAGTTTAATGCTCTAGACTAAAGTAGAGCTTTATTTTTTAAATTCATCATATCCTTACAGATCTAGTTTAAAATGACACATGTATAAATTTGTATAAAAAAGAATTCTGTTGAAATAATTGGAACATTTCTCATAATGAGAGATTATATCATAGAAAACTCAGCTATAGAAAAAGTTAATTTCTATTTTATACAAGGTTATGGTCTGTTGGGTAGCTGTGTTTAATAGTGGTATAAGTATACATTTACTCCCTTTACATTTTTTTCTTTTATTCTGTAGCATGTTTTTGGCCTGGGGGAGACTCTGCACCCTTAGCAGTAGACCTGAATTCCTGAAGACAGTTTGTGCTTCAAAAATCCTTGGACTCTCTACTTCTGCTGTAGGTATTGCTTAGTCACTTAGAGAAATAAAATTGCACATATTCTTCAGTGTTTGAAAAAGACAATTTTTCATGGCTATTTTGTACTTATTTTATTAGAATGAGTATTTGTGTTATATAAGTTGAAACGATCTCTTGTCATTAACTAGAACTGACTTTGACTGGACAGCTGCTTGCCTGTCTGTATGTCAGGCATCAGTTCAATTTAATTGCTCAGTCGTGTCCGACTCTTTGCAACCCCATGAACCACAGCACGCCAGGCCTCCCTGTCCATCACCAACTCCCAGAGTTTACCCAAACTCTTAAGTTGGTGATGCCATCCAACCATCTCATTCTCTGTTGTCCCCTTCTCCTCTCACCTTCAGTCTTTCCCAGCATCAGGGTCTTTTCCAATGAGTCAGCTCTTCACATCAGCGGGCCAAAGTACTGGAGTTTCAGCTTCAACATCAGTCCTTCCAGTGAACACCCAGGACTGATTTCCTTTAGGATGGACTGGTTGGATCTCCATGCAGTCCAAGGGACTCTCAAGAGTCTTCTCCAACGCCACAGTTCAAAAGCATCAATTCTTCGGCGCTCAGCTTTCTTTATATTCTAACTCTCATATCCATACATGACTACTGGAAAAACCATAGCCTTGTCAGGAATAGTGCAGGGCATTTTATTCATTATCTCAATTTATGTATTTTTTTTTTCAATTGAAGTATAGTTGATTTACAATATTGTGTTACTTTCAGATATACGGCATAGTGATTCAGTTTTTTTTTTACAGGTTATATTCCATTATAGATTATTATGGGATATTGGGTATAATTCCCTGTGCTATACAGCAAATCCTTATTGCTTATCTATTTTCTGTATAGTGGTTTGTATCTGTTAATCACACGCTCCTCATTTCACCCCACCTGCTTTGATAACCACACGTTTGTTTTTAGATTAATTAGTTTTTAGATTCCACATATAAGTGCTATCATATAGTATTTGTTTTTCTCTGTTTATTTTACTTAGCATAATATTCTTTAGGTCCATCCACATTGCTGCAAATGTTGGTATTTCATTCTTTTTTATGGAGAGTTATATTCCTTTGTTTATGTGTCACATCTTCTTAAGCCAGTCATCTGTTGATGGTGCTTGGCTGCCATCCATGTCTTGGCTGTTATAAATAGTGATACTATGAACATTGAGGAGCGTGCATCCTTTTGAATTAGAGGTGTTTCCCCCCCCCCAGGTATATACACAGGAGTGGACTTGCTGGATCATATAGTAGTTTTATTTTTAATTTTTTAAGGAACCTCCATACTGTTTTCCATACTGGCTGTACCTATTTACATTTCTACCAACAGGGTACAAAGACTCCTTTTTCTACACGTTTATTATTTATAGACATTTTTGATTATAGCCCTTCTGATCACTATGAGTTGATAGCTCATTGTGCTTTTGTTTTACATTTTTCTGTTGGCTAGTGATGTTGAGCATCTTTTTATGTGCCTAGTAGCCATCTCTCTCTATATCTTCTTTGGAAAAATATCTATTCAGGTCTTCTGCCCATTTTTTGATTGGGTCTTTGTTTTTTTGATATTGAGTTGTGTGAGCTGGTTGTATATTTTGGGTGTTAACTCCTTGTTGGTTGCATCATTTGCAAGTATTTTTTCCCATTCTGTAGGTTGTCTTTTCATTTTACTAATGACTTCCGTTGCTATGCAAAAACTTAATTTTGATTAGGTCCCATTTGTTAATTTTTTCCTTTATTTCTTTTGCTTTGGGAGACTAAGAAAACATTGCTATGACTTATGTCAAAGACTGTTTCACGTATGTTCTTTTCTAAGTATTTTATGGTATCATGTCTTACATTTAGGTGTTTAAGCCATTTTGAGTTTGTTTTTGTATATGGTATGAGAGAATGTTCTAATCTCATTATTTTACATGTGGCTGTCCAGTTTTCCCAGCACCACTTATTGAAGAGATTGTCTTTTCTCCCTGTATGATCTTATCTCCTTTATGTAGATTAGCTGACCAAAGCTGAGTAGGTTATTTCTAGACTTTTCAGTGTTGAATATTACATTGGCTATAGGTTTGTCATAAATGACCTGTGTTATGTTGAGCTATGCACCCTTTATACCCACTTTAAGAAGACTGTTTATCATGAATTCATGTTGTGTTTTGTCAGATGCTTTTTCTGCAGCTATTGAGAATATATGTGGTTTCTCTGTTTCCTTTTGTTGAAATGATGTATCACATTGATTTGTGTGTGTTGAATTATCCATGTAACAGGACTTCCCTGGTGGCTCAGACAGTCGAGTGTCTGTCTACAATGCGGGAGACCTGGGTTCGGTCCCTGGGTCGGGAAGATTCCCTGGAGAAGGAAATGGCAACCCACTCCAGTATTCTTGCCTAGAAAATCCCATGGACAGAGGAGCTTGGTGCACGCTACTGTCCATGGGGTCTCAAAGAGTTGGACACGACTGAGCGACTTCCCTTTATCCATGTAACACTGGAATAAATCCAACCTGATCATGGTGTGTGATCTTTTTTATGTATTATTGGATTCTGTTTGCTAGTATTTTGTTGAGGATTTTTGCCTCTGTTTTCATCAAGGATACTGGCCTATAATAATTTTCTTGTTTTGTTAGTGACTGTCTGGTTTTGGTATCAGAGTAATGGTGGCATTGTAGAGTGAACTTGGGAGTTTTCCCTCTTCTTTTCTTTTTTTTTTTTTTGAATACTTTGAAAAGAATAAGTTCTTCTTTATTTGTTTGGTAGAATTTCCCACTGAAGCCATCAGGTCCTAGACTTGTTTGAGGGGAGTTTTTTTTCCTTTTTAACGTAATTTACTTTTGGCTGTGCTGAGTCTTCATTGCTACATGCAGTTTTGCTCTAGTTGCAGTGAGCAGGGGCCACTTTCTAGTTGTGATTCATGGGCTCCTCATTGTGGTGGCTTCTCTCGTTTCAGAGCATAGAGTCTAGAGCACCCGGACTTCAGCAGCTGCAGTTCCTGAGCTCTGGAGCACAGGCTCAGGAGTTGTGGCACAGCTGTGGGCTTAGTTGTTCTGCAGCATGTGGGGTCTTCCCAGAGCAGAGATCTAATCCTTGTATCCTGCATTGACAAGTGGATTCTCTACCACTGAGCCACCAGGGAATGAAGGGAGTTTTGTTTATTACAGATTCCATTTCGCTTCTAGTGATTGGTCTGGTTAAGTTCTTTTTGACTCCATCATGGCAAGCCATATGGGTCTAGAAATTTGTCCATTTTTTCTAAGTTGTCCGATCTGTTGGCATATAACCATTCATAATATTCTCTATCTTTTTTTTTTTAATCTTTGTGGTATTGAGGTTTCCTGTCTTTGATTTTGTGTTTTATCTTGGTCCTCTCCCTGTTGATGGACATGAGTTTGAGCAAGCTCTAGTAGTTGGTGATGGACAGGAAGCCTGGGGTTGCAGAGTCGGACGCAACTGAACTGAACTGAACTACCTGTTGATAGTGTTATAGGTATTCCTTTGTACATGATTCTTTGTTTTTTCCTTACTGCCTTTTGATTCTCTCTTTTGCTTTTGCCATTTTAATTATCTGTCTTACTGTGTGTCTGTCTAGGTTCATCTTTTTGGAGACTCTCTGTGCTTCCTGTACCTGGATATCTGTTTGCTTCCTTAGTGTTGGAAATTTTTCTGCCATACTTCTTTAAAATACATTTTGATCCCCTTCTGTCTTTCTTCACCTTCTAGAACTCCTGTTATAGAAAGGTTGGCACATTTTACATTTTATTAATCTTGTATGTTGCTTTCTTTTTTTGTTTTTTATTTTTCTGTTTGTTGTTTGATTGGGTGATTTATTCTGTCTTCCAGATCATTTCTTCTATGTAATTTAACACAGCTATTCGTTGCTTCTAGAGTGCTTTTTATCTCAGAAATTCAATTATCTATTTTTGATTGGGTCTTCTTTATAGGTTCTATTGTTCTTTGTTGAAATAATCTGTGTTTAGACCAATTCTCTTTCTTAATTCATTTAGCATTCTTATTACTAACTCTTTGAATTCAGTGTCTGGTAGACCAATTATCAGGCTTCCGAGGTGGCCCAGTGATAAAGACTCTGCCTGCCAATGCCATAGATACAAGAGACAAAGGTTTGAGTCCCATGTGGTGAAGATCTCCAGAAGGAAGAACTGGCAACTGACTCCAGTATTTTTGCTTGGAAAATTCTGTGGACAGAGATGCTGGTGGGCTACAGTCCATGGGATTGCAAAGAGTCGGAGGTGACTAATCGACAAGACACTACACACAATTATCTGTTTCATTATTCTTTCAAGGAATTCTCTTCCTCTTTCAATTGGGAGAATTTCCTCTACCTTTTCATTTTATTTAACTTTCTCTGTCTCTGTGAACTGAAACGGTTATCTGTTGTGGTCCTGTAGGGGTGTTGTTATGTCGGAGCATCCCCGTGTAGACTGTCGTTGGTGCGGGGGCTGTTTTGATGTGGATATCAGGTCTCTCCTCCGGGTGTGCTGGCCGCTGTCTCCTTGTCAGGGCTTGTGGTTGATGTTGGATCTAAGGCCTGTGCAGTGTGTGACACAGGACTTCCTGTTGCTCTGCCGCTTTGCCACCCTGTCAGGGACAGGGTCTGCTCCCCAGTTGTTGGACTGGAAGCCCCGAGGTTTGGGTTCAGTCAGATTCCCTGCCCCTGAGTATGTGCCCTGCCCCAAAGGAGGGGATTGCTGGAGAAAGTGAGGCCTTCTGTGTACCCACAGAAGTCGGATGTGCCTCCTGAATAGGTATCTGTGGCTCCAGGGTCCATTCCCCCTTTTGATCATCACTGCTCTAGTGCAAGGCTGTGGCATGGACTGGGCAAGCCAGGCACTCACGTGACTGGGACTGGGGTCGAAGCATTGTGGCTGTAGGAAATGAAGTGACGATGCTGCCACCAGAGACCTGGGCTGCCGCTGTGGCAGTCTTCTCCTGGGACCTGTCTGCCCCACATCCAGTGCTGAGTTCTGGTATGGTGCGTGCGGCTGGTATACTCACGTGGCTAGGAAAGGGACCCCATTATGCTGGTCGCGTAGATTCCCAGGTGGTGCAGGAGTAAGTGCTAACAAGGGCCACCTTTCCAGTTAGACCACGCCCCAGGCCCCTACGCCATCTGTTTCCCTAAGTAAAGTCTTCTCCCAGGACCTATCTGCCCCAGATCCCCTAGGCTCTAATGTGGAGTGGGTAGGGCAGGGGTCCTCTTCCTGCTTGGGTTAGGAAATGTCGGGAGCCAGCAGCCACCAATGCAGAGGTCTCTCTGCCCTGCTTATTGGCAGGTCGCCACCACATACTCTTCATGGGTAGAATCTAGGCTACTCCAGCCCTTATGTGTGTTTCAACAATTCTCTCTGTAGCCAGGGGGCTTGTCTCCTCCATGTAAGATCCTGGGACTGGGACACCCAGTCTGTGATTCAACTTGCTTGCTCTGCTGGGTAAAAGTTCTCTCAGAACTTTCAGATCCCTCACGTCGCAGAGCTCCCAACCCTAAGCTTTTTTTCCATCACACCTCATTAGATGAAAATCTTTCTTACAGCTTTGGTTTTATAGGTGTTCTTTTGTCAGTTTCCAGTTAGTCTTCCATGAGAATTGTCCCACATGTGGATGTATGTATTTTTGATGTGTTTGTTAGGGGAGGTGAGCTTCATGTCATCTTGATCCAGTCCCCTTATTTCACTTTATATTTATAAAATTCTTAACATTATGATTTGTTATATAATCCTTTTTACATATGAAACAGTGGCAGTTTAAGTAGGTTTAGTATCTTACCCAAGGTCAAAATACCACATTTACCCCTTTCTAGCTCTGGCATGCATTCTAAATGTCTGGCTCTGTCTGCTAAGAAAGAATGTAATCTGGTGACTATAAGTGCAGGCCCCATGAGTCCCAATTGTAGGAAATACAGTGGATTTGAGGACCAGATTATATGATGAATTGGAAAAGCCAACAAATCCAGGATGTGGGTCATAACCACAGGTTTGATTCCTGACTTGGTTTCTTCAACAAATCAGTAGCATGGAGAATAAGTGGGGGCGGGTAGTATTTCAGAGGAACTGCTCTGAGATGAAAAGAACATTAAAAAGCACAACCACCAGAATGATGTATGGACCTTGTTTAGGGGCTTGTTCCAATCAACAGAAATGTAAAGAGATACTTTTGAAGATATTTAGAGAAATATGATGGAGAAGACAATGGCAACCCACTCCAGTACTCTTGCCTGGAAAATCCCATGTGCAGAGGAGCCTGGTGGGCTGCAGTCATGGGGTCGCGAAGAGTCAGACACGACTGAGCGACTTCACTTTCACTTTTCACTTTCATGCATTGGAGAAGGAAATGGCAACCCACTCCAGTGTTCTTGCCTGGAGAATCCCGGGGAGGGCGGAGCCTGGTGGGCTGCTGTCTATGGGGTCACACAGAGTCAGACACGACTGAAGCGACTTAGCAGCGGCAGTGGCAGCAGCAGAGAAATATGATGGTTGATTGGGTATTAGATGATATTAAGGAATTACTGTTAGTGTGGTGATGACATTGAAGTTATACAAGAGAATATCAGTATTTTGTATAGATATATGCCAGGTATATATTTAGTGAAATGACTTAAAGTCTAGAATTTGCTTTTATTTTATTCCACAATTAAAAAAAAAAAAGGAAAGGAAAAGGAGGAGAGATGAAGCAAATGAGGCAAATCTTGATGCCGTTATTGAATCTGGGTAACCTGTATGAGTGTTTTATATCATAGTGAATCTTTTAAGTCTATGTCTTTACTTTGTGTTTCCACTTTCAGTGTTTCCCTTACAGGAACTTTCTGTTATTTTCCTATGCCATCTAGTGGCAAAATAATGTAATTTGTCTGCTTCTTTAAATTAAGAGCCATACCTTAGAAAACATTTAATATCTGTGAGAGAATTCTGTCTGTATCTGCTTTCTTGGGCAGCATTTTATCCAGAAGAAGAAAGAGGACATGGTTTAACAATATCCTGGCAGCTCTTTTTTTAAAATTTGAATGAACTGTATGTTTTAGAGCATGATAGTGAAGTGAGTGAAAGTTGCTCAGTCATGTCTGACTCTTTGTAACCCTAAATTCTCCAGGCCAGCATACTGGAGTGGGTAGCCGTTCCCTTCTCCAGGGGATTTTTCCAACCTAGGGATCGAACCCAGGTCTCCCACATTGCAAGTGGATTCTTTACCAGCTGAGCCACCAGGGAAACCTTTATAGCTTCAGATCAAAATTGAGCAGTACAGAGTTCCCATATATCCCCTGGCCCGAGACATGCATAGCCTCCCCTACTATCAATATCCCTCACCTGAATGGTGTATTAGTTACAAACATTGAAACTACCTTGACACATTATGTTCACACAAAGTCCATAATTTACACTGGGGTTCACTCTTGGCGTTGTGCATTCTGTGTGTTTTGACAAATGTATAATTACATGAATCCATTTTTACAGAATGACACAGAACAGTTTCTCTGCCCTAAAAATCCTCTGTCTTCTACCTGTTCGTCCCTCCTTCGCTCTTAAGTTCTCTAAACCGCTAATCCTTTTGCTGTCTATTTTGCCTTTTCCGAAGTGTATACATTTGTGATCATAACACATGTGGCTTTTTCAAATTGGCTTCTTTCACTTAGTAATATGCATTTTCCTCAATGTCTTTTCTTTGCTTGATGGCTCATTTCTTTTTTGCATGGAAGAGTATTCCATTATTTGGATGTACCACAATTGATCCATTCATCTATCCTAATTGCTTCCAAGTTTTAGAAATTATGAATAAATATGCTATAAACTTCAGTGTTTAGGATTTTATATGGACATAATTTCTTAACTCCTTTAGGTAAATACCAAGGAGAGTGATTGCTAGATTGTATGGTAAGAGTATCTTTAGTTTTCTAAGAAACTACCCTGTCAGCTTTCTAAAATCAGCTTATAATGGCAAAGTAAAACATAGATTGAAGACACTGACAGTGTGACGCAAAGTGTTCAGATTGAGTTTCTGTCTCTGCAACTAAGAGATCTAATTTGTATAGTTTTGGAGCATCTCTGCATTTGTTTGCTTCTCATTTTCTAAGCTAGGAAAGAGCATAACAAAGTATTTTATTGTTGTTGTTGGGTTTTGTTTTATTTTTTTAAGTCAGATTGGGGAACAACCAAATTTCTAATGGACTGTCAAACGGTAATGTGTCAATAAATTAACCTTTCCAAAGGGAAAGACACAAAGTTTCTTTTTAAAACAGATCTGTATTTAAACAAGAGACACAGTAAATCAATAATTATTTTTAAATGTATATACCATAAAACCACTGCCACAATCAGCATATAGAATATTTCCATCATCCCTGAAAGATGCTTCATGTTCCTTCACAGTCTGTCCACTCTGCTAATTTGCTCTTTGTCACCATAGATTATTTTGCTTTTTTTAAATTGTTATTTTATTTAAGTGGATCATGTACTATATACTCATTTGTGTGTGGGTTCTTTCACATGCATAATGATTTTAAAAGGACCCATGTTGTTGTTTTATGAGCTCATTGCTGAAAAGAATCCTACTGTATGGATGTATTGTTTGTTTAACCATTCATTCACCTGTTGATGGACTTATGTATTATTTCCAGGTTTTAGCTATTTTGAGTAAAGTTGTTATGAACATTGAGTACATGTGATTGTGTGAACATAGGTTTTCATTTCTCTTGTTTAAGTATCTAACAGTGGAATCACTGGGTTGTGGTAGACTTATATTCATTTTTAAAGCAATTGTTAGGCAGTTTTCCAAAGTGGTTGTATCATTTCACATTTCTTTCAGGGTTGTACAAGAGTTCTAGCTGCCTCACATCCTTGTCAACACACAATGTCTATAATTTTAGCCATTTTGATGGGTATCTAGTGGAAGCTCATTGTGCTTTTAATTTGCACTTCCCTGATGACTAATGATGTTGAGCATCTTTATAAGTGCCTTTTGGCCTTTCATATGCCTTTTGTGAAGTGACTATCAGAATTTTTGTCCTTTCTCGACTGGATTGTTTGCTTTCTTATTGAATTGTGTATTCTTAATGTGTACTTATGTACTCTAAATAAAAGTCTTCTGTAAAATAACATGTTGCAAACACTTTAATATTGTGACTTACCTGGCAACTATTTAAGAGATATTTGAGCCTACTGAAAGATATTATAGGGGAAGGGGGAAAATCAACTTTTTCCTCTATCCTAGGTTTTCTGACTGAGGCCCTAAGAATTAGACTGAAAAGAAAGATTAAAACAAGAGTAAAACACAAAGTGTTTAACATGCTCATTGTGTATACACACAGGAGAACTCAGTGAGATTAGTACCTCAGAGGAGTCATTAGAAATTGAGCTTATAAATAGCATCTTAACAAGGAACAGTAGATTTGTAGAGAAGGGACTTGACAAAGGAAAAAGTTTAGGAATGAAAACAGGGGCTGTATTAACAAGGTCTGTCTTGTAGAGTCTGGTGCTATCTCCGCTGATGGGAGTCTACAATTATCTCTGGTGATTAAGAATTGTCCTATTAATCCAGATGGAAGGGGGAGGGCAAACATTTTCCTATATGTGCATGCTCAGTCACGTCAGACTCTTTGTGGCCCTTTGGACTGTAGCCCTCAAGGCTCCTCTCTTCACGGGATTTCCCAGGCAAGAATACTGGAGTGGGTTGCCATTTCCTCCTCTAGGGGATCTTTCCTACCCAAGAATCAAGCCCGAATATCCTGAATTGCAGTCGAATTCTTTACTGCCGAGCCATCAGGGAGACCCTTTCTTGTGTGTGCCTCTTCACAATTTCCTTTGTTTCACAATGATCCTTATGTCAAAGTAGCATGGATTGGGTTGGCATATCTGATCTATAATACCATAATAGATTTTATATATTTTTTAAGTCAAGCAATAATAATAAACATTTTGCGTGATCACCATGTGCTTTACATGATATCTCATTTAATCCTTTAATACACAGTAACAACTGTATATTGTTAACACTCTTTTGTTTTCTCCAATTTACTGGTAAGAAAATGCAGTCTTGGAGGGTTTGGTGATTTTCTTTAGTCACAGTGTCAGTGTCTTCAATCATTGTACTGTATATTCCTAAGCAAAATTATTGATAACTCAATAAATATATTTTACTGAGAGTCTAAGATTTGAATATAAATATATAGATACATATACAGATATACGTGTACTTTTTTCCTAGGCAACCTGAAAGATAACACATGAGACACAGTTCAGGTTCTAAAAGAAAGCCTGAGAACAGACATTACACATGTGCCATAGAAATTGTGATAAGGAGGAAGAGAGAGGTCAGAGGGAGAATAGAGGAAGGAAAGATTACTTAGAATCTGAGAACATTCATTAGATGTTCAATCTAAGGTATGTCTCGTCAGATATAACAATTACCACAAACTTGATTGTATTATAGTGACAGTTACTCTCACAGTTCTAGGGTCCAGAATCCAAGATCAGGATCCACTGAGTCAAAATTAAGCTACCACCAGGACTACAGTCTCCCCAACCCCCTGGAGAGAGTCCATTTCTAGCCTCTTCCAGCTTCTGATACCTGCTGTTACTCCTTGTCTTATGGCCACATCACCCTAATCTTCATGGCTGGCATCTCCAAATAAGTCTCTGATCCATCTTTACATGGCCTTCTCTGTGTGTGTATAATCTACCTCTGCCTCCTCTTATAAGGACACCTGTGATTAAATTTAGGGCCCACCTGGATAATCCAAAATTGTCTCCCCATCTCAAGATCCTTAATTGAATCACATCTGCAAGGATATAAGGATGTGTATCACCTTCTAAAGTACCATTCACAGATATCAAGGATTGGGTGCAGATGTCTTTGGGAAGGTCGTTTTTGAGCCAAGCATAGCAGGATTATGGAGTAGATCATCTCCAACAGAGGAAAGAACTTGATTGAAAGCAAGTGAAAGGAAACTCATTGAAGATAATTAGAGAGTGGCAGGAGGGCCTGCGCTCTTGCATCACTGTATGAGACAGCAGGATGGGGGAGAGAAGGCTCAGGGGAGTAAGGGCCTTGAATGCCAGGTTGGACTGTGAGGTACATTCCATGGACTGAGGGGAGTCTCTGGAGATTTAATAACAAGCTGGTTATGTTAAAAAAAAAAAACACATCGGCATTATCATTTGACTGCATCCCCATTTCTGTCATGATCTTCCTACACACTGCTCTTTCTCACCTTTTCATCACTGTATTATACTTTTTAAATGGGAGGGAGACGGGGAAAAGGCCATGATTCATTAGCCAAAGTTAAGCCACTCAGTGTTTTTCCCTAGGATTTTTGAAACTGCCACCAGAGAAAGCTCTCAGTCGCTCTACGGTGGTGAAATTGGGAAGTCTCAATGTGTATTGTTTCATGTGGAGAAAAGTGGGCTGAGATTGTGTGGGAAAGTAGATAAAGCGGAACCCTGAGGAGGATTAAGTTTCTGGTTTCAATGTTACCCTTGAGTCTGGCTGCACCAGTTACCTTCTCATGGTGACATGAGCCTTCTAAGAAATTTCTTTTTCCCCTAAAGTGTTCAGATTGAGTTTCTGTTTCTGCAACTAAGAGATCTGATTTGTACAGTTTTGGAGCACCTCTGCACTTGTTTGCTTCTCATTTTCTAAGCCAGGAAAGAGCATAACAAAGTATTTTATTGTTGTTGTTGGGTTTTATTTATTTATTTTTTTCAGTCAGATTGGGGAACAACCAAATTTCTAGTGGACTGTCAAACGGGTAATGTGTCAATAAATTAACCTTTCCAAAGGGAAAGACACAAAGTTTCTTTTTAAAGCAGATCTGTATTTAAACAAAGGACACTGAGGAAGCTTTATAAGTGCTAAGAAATGAAGCCAATGATACTGTGTCGTCACCGCATCAGGGAAGTTGTTGTTGTTTAGTTGCTAGGTTGTGTCCAACTCCTGTGATCCTGTGGACTGCAGCACGCTAGGCTTACCTGTCCTTCACTGTCTCCTGGGGTTTGCTCAAACTCCTGTCCATTGAGTTGGTGATGCCATCCAATCGTCTCATCCTCCATCACCCCCTTCTCCATTTGCCCTCAATCTTGCCCACATCAGGGTTTTTCCAGTTAGTCGGCTCTTTGAATCAGGTATTGGAGCTTCATCTTCAGCATCAGTCCTCCCAGTGAGTATTCAGGGTTGATTTCCTTTAGGATTGACTGGTTTGATCTCCTTGCAGTCCAAGGGACTCTCAAGAGTCTTCTTCAGCATCACAGTTCGAAAGCATCAGTTCTTCGGTGCTCCGCCTTCTGTGTGGTCCAACTCTCACATCTCTATGTGACTACCTAACCCATAGATCTAAAAGATAATAGATGTTTAGGCTACCCCTGCAACCTAGCATTAAGGGGTATGCATTACATGGGTGCTTCCGCTCTGGTCCAGCCTAGTCTTAAAATGTGTGAATCCATTTGCTTCTCGTGCCTGGTTATTGTCTTCACCTCTCCACCCATTAACTCTGTCATTTCTGTTTCTGGCTTTTTCTTGCATCGTTTCTGTTTCACACTTGACTACCCTGTGAGTCATAGCTATCAGCTGCCTTGATTTCACGCTTTGAGCTCACTATGTTTTTTTTCCCTACATTTGCCCTATCCTATCTGTATGTGTCAGATCTTAGAGTCAGGGCCCTCAAATAAGATACTGCTGACCTGAGCATCTTTGAGTCTTAGGATAATGGGTTAAGTTCTTCTTTCCAAACTTTCCTATTCCAGGACCATTGCAATAGACTTTTTTTTTAAGTTGAACTGTATTTGACATACACTACTGTGTTAGTTTCAATTATATTACATTATGATTTGACATATGTATACATTGTGAAATGATCACAACAACACATAGTAACCATCTGTCCCCATACAACATTATTACAATGTTATTGACCATATTCCTTATGTTGTCCATGACATCCTCATGATTTATTTACTGCATTACTGCAGGTTTGTTCCTCTTCATCCCCTTTATCTATCCTCTTCTCCCTTCTGGGAGTTCTTTGTATCTGTAGAACTGTTTTTATTTTGCTCATTTGTTTTTGTTTTTTTTTTAGATTCCATATATAGGTGGGGTGTTTGTATTTCTCAGTCTGATCCCATGGACTGTACCCTCTGTCCGTGGAATTTTCCAGGCTAGGATACTGAAAGGGATTGCCATTCCCTTCTCCAGGGGATCTTCCTGACCCAGGGATCGAACCCAGATATCCTGCCTTGTAGGCATATTCTTTACCATCTGAGCCACCAGGAAAAACCCTCATTTAGTATAATGCCCTCTAGATCCACTCATGTTGTTATAAATGACAAGATTTTATTTATTTTTTTATTACTGAGTATATTCTACTGTGTGTGTGTGTGTGTGTATATTCACACATACCACATCTTGTTTTTCCATTTATCTATCAGTTCAGTTCAGTTCAGTCATGCCCAACTCTTTGCAACCCCATGGACTGCAGCACACCAGGCCTCCCTGTTTGTCACCAACTCCCAGAGTTTACTCAAACTCATGTCCATTGACTCGGTGATGCCATCCAACCATCTCATCCTCTGTCATCTCCTTCCCCTCCTGCCTTCAGTCTTTCCCAGCATCAGGGTCTTTTCAGATGAGTCAGTTCTTCACATCAGGTGGCTAAAGTATTGGAGTTTCAGCTTCAGCATCAGTCCTTCCAATGAATTCAGTACTGATTTCCTTCAGGATGGACTGGTTGGAGCTCCTTGCTGTCCAAGGGACTCTCAAGAGTCTTCTCCAACACCACAGTTCAAAAGCATCAACTCTCTGGTGCTCAGCTTTCTTCACAGTCCAACTCTCACATCCATACGTGACTACTGGAAAAACCATAGCCTTGATTAGACGGACCTTTGTTGGCAAAGTAGTGTCTCTGCTTTTTAATATGCTGTCTAGGTTAGTCATAACTTTCCTTCCAAGGAGCAAGTGTCTTTTAATTTCATGGCTGCAGTCACCATCTGCAGTGATTTTGGAGCCCAGAAAAACTAAGTCTGTCAATGTTTCCCCATCTATTTGCCGTGAAGTGATGGGACCAGATGCCATGACCTTAGTTTTCTGAATGTTGAGCTTTAAGCCAACTTTTTCACTCTCCTGTCTCACTTTCATCAAGAGGCTCTTTAGTTCTTCTTCACTTACTGCCATAAGGGTGGTGTCATCTGCACATCTGAGGTTTATCTATCAGTGGACACTTATCTTGGCCATTGGTAAATAATGATGCAGTGAACATTGGAGTACATATATCTTTTCAAATTAGTGCATTTGTTTATTTCGGGTAAATACTCATAGGTGAAATTGCTTGACAGTAACAACAATACCCACTACTTTGACTTGCAGCTTCAGTTTTGGGGCTTCCCAGGTGGCTCAGTGATAGGAGGTGCAGGTTTGATCCCTCTGTTGGGAAAATCTCCTGGAGGAGGAAATGGCAACTCACTCCAGTATTCTTGCCTGGGAAATCCCATGGAGAGAGGAGCCTGGCAGGCTAGTCCATGGGGTCCCAAAGAGTCAGACACAACTTAGGGACTAAGCATGCACACATATGTGAACATGGTAAGTAGTCCTATTTTTCATTTTTAAAAGAACCTCCTAATGTCTTCCATGGTGGCTGTGCTAATTTACAATCCCACCAGTAGTGCACCAGGGTTCCTTGTGAGAGCTGTTTTGACAGGTCCAGTAAACGTTTTACAGACTAACAGTGAGCTTTTTCTCATCTCTGCCAAGAGTGGCATCTAGTGGTGATTCTGTAGAACTGCAATTTTTCAGCTTTACATTAACAGCAAAAGATACTGCTTGTTATTTTACCAGCAGTTTTGCATTTATTACATAACATTTCGGTATATGTATACCAGGCATTCATCTACCTGGGAACAGAAGTGACTTCATGAAGTTAGCTGTCCAGAAATGATACAGGCCCTGTAGATGTTCCATTGTACAACTGGGACTCCTGTTTAATCCCTGATAGTATTTCAGGTTTATTTTCTTTTCCTAATATTGGACCTAATCTGGACAATAAGTCTCAGACAGTGAGCATTACCCCTACTGCTGAATCTTGACATCTCTGGGCATTGTTGGGTATCTTTTACCTTTTCCCTACAATAATTGTTTCCTCAGGCTACCTTACAATAAAGTAGCACAAACTAAGTAGCTTAAACAACAAAAATGTATTACCGAACAGTTAAGGACACTAGAAGTCCGGGATAAAGGTGTTGGCAAGGTTGGTTTCTTCTGAGGGCTCTGAGGCAGAATCTGTCCCGTGCTGGTCTCCCAGCTTCTGGTGATTAGCTGACAGTCTTTGGTGTTTCTTGACTCACAGAAGCATCACCCTGACCTCTGCCTTCACCTCCAGGTGCCATTCTTCCTGTGTGCTACTCGTCTCCACATTTACCCTTTTCATTTGGATGCCATTGGTTTTGGATTAGGGCCCACCCTAATACCCGTCAGAGATGCTCAGAGGGCTCAAATATACCTAGTGCCCACCATGACCCAGAGACTCCACAGAGACTAAGACAGAACGGTATTTGGGTGTCTCCTGAGGAGGTCAGCTGTAGGTCACCTGTAGGTCAGCAGTGGACTGCTGCAGGGGCAGGGGCTCTGGGTGCAGTAGACCAGGGTGTGGCATAAGCCCTCTTGGAGGAGGGGGCCATTTACCCCACCCTAGAACTGCCAGAACTCACACAGGACTGGGGCAACAGACTCTTGGAGGAAACAAACAGAAATTTGTGTGCACCAGCACCCAGGAGAAAGGAGCAGTGATCCCACAAGAAACTGACCCAGACTTGCCTGTGAGTGTCCAAGAGTCTTGAGTGGAGGTGTGGGTGGGTGGTGGCCTGCTGCAGGGTTGGGGGCACTGATGTAGCAGTGCATGTATGGGACCTTTTGAAGGTCGCCATTATCTTCATTACCCCCACCATAGTTTGGCCTCAGGTCAAATAACAGGGAGGGAACACATCCCCGCCCATCAACAGAAAATTGGATTAAAGATTTGCTGAGCATGGCCCAGCCCATCAGAAAAAGCCAGTTTCCTCCTTAGTCAGACTCTCCCTTAAGGAAGCTTCCATAGGTCTCTTACCTTTTCCATCACAGGGCAGACAGAATGAAAACCACAATCACAATCTGATCACATGGACCACAGCCTTGGCTAACTCAATGAAATTATGAGCCATGCCATGTAGGGCCACCCAAGACAGATGGGTCATGGTGGAGAGTTCTGACAAAACATGGTCCACTAGAGAAAGGAATGACAAACCACTTCAGTATTCTTGCCTTGAGAACCCCATGAATAGTATGAAAAGGCAAAAAGATAGGACACTGAAAGATGAACTCCCCAGGTTGGTAGATGCCCAATATGCTACTGGAGATCAGTGGAGAAATAACTCCAGAAAGAATGAAGGGATGGAGCCAAAGCAAAAACAACACCTGGTTGTTGATGTGACTTGTGATGGAAGTAAAGTCCAATGCTGTAAAGAGCAATACTGCATAGGAACTGGGAATGTTAGGTCCATGAATCAAGGCAAATTGGAAGTGGTCAAACAGGAGATGGCAAGAGTGAACATCAACATTTTAGGAATCAGTGAACTAAAATGGACTGGAATGGGTGAATTTAACTCAGATGACCATTATATCTACTACTATGGGCAAGAATCGCTTAGAAGAAATGGAATAGCCATCATAGTCAACAAGAGTCCAAAATGCAGTACTTGGATGTACTCTCAAAAATGACGGAATGATCTCTGTTTGTTTTCAAGGCAAACCATTCAATACTACAGTAATCCAAGTCTATGCCCCAACCAGTAATGCTGAAGAAGCTGAAGTTGAACGGTTCTATGAACCTACAAGACCTTCTAGAACTAACACCCAAAAAAGAAGTCCTTTTCATTATAGGGGACTGGAATGCAAAAGCAGGAAGTCTAGAGATACCTGGAGTAACAGGCAAATTTGGCCTAGCAGTACAGAACGAAGCAGGGGAAAGGCTAATAGAGTTTTGCCAAGAGAACCTACTGGTCATAGCAAACACCCTCTTCCAACAACACAAAAGAAGACTCTACACATGGACATCACCAGTGGTCAGTACCAAAATCAGATTGATTATATTCTTTGCAACCAAAGATGGAGAAGCTGTATACAGTCAGCAAAAACAAGACTGTGAGCTGACTGTGGCTCAGATCATGAACTCCTTATTGCCAAATTCAGACCGAAATTGAAGAAGGTAGGGAAATCCACTAGACCATTTGGGTATGACCTAAATCAAATCCATTACAGTGGAAGTGAGAAACAGATTCAAGGGATTAGATCTGATAGACAGAGTGCCTGAAGAACTGTGGATGGAGGTTCATGACTTTGTACAGGTGCAGTGATCAAGACCATCCCCAAGAAAAAGAAATGCAAAAAGGCAAAATGGTTGTCCGAGGAGACCTTAGAAATAGCTGTGAAAAGAAGAGAAGCAAAAAGCAAAGAAGAAAAGGAAAGATATTTCCATTTGAATGCAGAGTTCCAAAGAATAGAAAGGACAGATAAGAAAGCCTTTCTCAGTGATCAATGCAAAGAAATAGAGGAAACAATAGAATGGGAAAGACTAGAGATCTCATCAAGAAAATCAGAGAAACCAAGGGAACATTTCAGGCAAAGATGGGCACAATGAAGGACAGAAATGGTATGGACCTAACAGAAGCAGAAGATATTAAGAAGAGGTGGCAAGAATAGACAGAAGAATTATGCAAAAAAGATCTTCACGACCCAGATAATCATGATGGTGTGATCACTCACCTAGAGCCAGACATCCTGGAATGTGAAATCAGGTGGGCCTTAGAAAGCATCACTACGAATAAAGCTAGTGGAGGTGGTGAAATTCCAGTTAAGCTATTTCAATTCTAAAAGAGGATGCTGTGAAAGTGCTGCACTCAATATGCCAGCAAATTTGGAAAACTGAGCACTGGCCATAGGACTTGGAAAGGTCAGTTTTCACTCCAATCCCAAAGAAAGGCAATGTCAAAGAATGCTCAAACTACTGCACAATTGCACTCGTCTCACATGATAGCAAAGTAATGCTGTAAATTCTCCAAACCAGGCTTCAATAGTACGTGAACCGAGAACTTCCATGTGTTCAAGCTGTATTTAGAAAAGCCAGAGGAACCACAGATCAAATTTCCAACATCCATTGGATCATCAAAAAAGCAAGATAATTCCAGAAAAACATCTACTTCTGCTTTATTGGCTATGCCAAAGCCTTTGACTGTGTAGAACACAACAAACTGTGGAAAATTCTTCAAGAGATGGGAATACCAGACCACCTGATGTGCCTCCTGAAAAATCTGTATGCAGGTCAGAAAGCAACAGTTAGAACTGGACATAGAGCAATAGACTGGTTCTAAATTGGACAGGGAGCACATCAAGGCTGCATATTGTCACCCTGCTTATTTAACTTATATGCAAAGAACATCATGAGAAATTCTGGACTGGGTGAAGCACAAGCTGGAATCAGGATTGCCGGGAGAAATATCAATAACCTTTGATATGCAGATGACACCACCCTTATGGCCGAAAGCAAAGAAGAACTAAAGAGCCTGTTGATGAAAGAGAAAGAGGAGAGTGAAAAAGTTGGCTTAAAGCTGAGCATTACGAAAAGTAAGATCATGGCATCTGGTTCCATCACTTCATGGCAAATAGATGGGGAAACCGTGGAAACAGTGTCAGACTTTGTTTTTTGGGCTCCAAAATCACTGCAGATGGTGACTGCAGCCATGAAATTAAAAGACACTCACTTCTTGGAAGAAAAGCTATGACCAACCTAGATAGCATATTAAAAAGCAGAGACATTACTTTGCCAACAAAGGTCCATCTAGTCAAAGCTATGGTTTTTCCAGTAGTCGTGTATAGATGTGAGAGTTGGACCGTGAAGAAAGCTGAGCGCCAAAGAATAGATGCTTTTGAACTGTGGTGTTGGAGAAGACGCTTGAGAGTCCCTTGGACTGCAAGGAGAGCCAACCAGTTCATCCTAAAGGAAATTAGTCCTGAATAATCATTGGGAGGACTGATGCTGAAGCTGAAACTCCAATACTTTAGCCACCTGATGTGAATAACTGACTGACTCATTAGAAAAGACCCTGATGCTGAGAAAGATTGACAGCAGGAGGAGAAGGGGCCGACTGAGGATGAGATGGTTGGATGGCATCACTGAGTCAATGGACATGAGTTTGAGTAAACTCGAGGAGTTGGTGAGGGACAAGGAGGCCTGGCATGCTGCGGTTCATGGTGTTGCAAAGAGTCAGACACGACTGAGCGACTGAACTGAGCTCAATAATTATAGCTGCAGTGAAAAAAATGAAAGTGTTAGTTGCTCAGTGCTGTTTCTCTGTGACCCCGTGGATCATAGCCCACCAGGCTGTTCTGTCCGTGGAATTCTCTAGGCAAGGATACTGGAGTGGGTGGCCTTACCCTCCTCCATGGGATCTTCCCAACCCAGGGATTGAACCCAGGTCTCCCACATTGCAGGTGGATTCTTTTCTGTCTGAGCCACCAGGGAAGCCCGCGTCTGCAGTGAACCTATTTCTAAATAAGGTCAATTTCTGAGGTGCTCTCAACATAACAAGTAAGGGAGGGAGACAAGTGTCAAAGTTCAACCCATCACAACCACCCGTTTCATTGTTTATCCGGATTTTATTTTTGCCATATAGTCAGGCCTAGAAAGAATCTGCCTGCAATGCAGGAAACCTGGGTTTGATCCTCAGGTCTGGAAGATCCCCTGGACAAGGCAATGGCTACCCACCCAGTATTCTTGCCTGGAAAATTCCATGGACAGAGGAGCCTGGGGGGCTACAGTCCATGGACTCACAAATTGTTGGAGACGACTGAGTAACTAACACTTTCACTTTAAGCTATGAAATTGCTTTAGCCAATAAAATGTGAGTAGAAGTGATGGGTATACACCTAAGGAGAAAATTTTAAGAATTTTTTCCTTTTGCTGTGAATCTGGCAGTACTGCAGAAAGAATCTGTTTCATCGTCTTATGTCTCAGAGTCACAGTGACATGGAACAGAGTAGCACGTGACCTCCAGCGGATGTGTAGCATGAAAAAAAAATAAACCTTTTATTATTTTAAGCAACGGAGACTTTGGGGTCCTATGTTACTGAAGTGTTAACTTAAGGAAACTGATACCATAAGTTCACTCCTAATGTGTGGAATTTTCTCATTCGTTCATGAGATATTTTATAAAAGCTTGCTCTGGCTAGTCAAAGCTATGGTTTTTCCAGTAGCCATGTATGGATGTGAGAGTTGGACCATAAAGAAGGCTGATCGCTGGGAAATTGATGCTTTTGAATTGTGTTGCTGGAAAAGACTCTTGAGAGTCCCTTGGACAGCAAGG
Source organism: Cervus canadensis (assembly GCF_019320065.1). Lineage (NCBI taxonomy): Eukaryota > Metazoa > Chordata > Mammalia > Artiodactyla > Cervidae > Cervus > Cervus canadensis. The sequence goes on from NC_057387.1 coordinate 51,834,088, forward strand.
AGATCAAACCAGTCAATCCTAAAGGACATCAACCCTGAATGTTCATTGGAGGGACTGATGCTGAAGCTGAAGCTCCAATACTTTGGCCAGATGATAGGAAGAACCGACTCAGGAGAAGTGGGCAGCAGAGGATGAGATGGTTGGATGGCATCACCAACATCCAATGGACATGAGTTTGGGTAAACTCCAGGAGATAATGAAGGACAGTGTAGCTTTGTGTGCTGTAGTCCATGGGGTCGCAAAGAGTCGGACACAACTGAGCAACTGAATAACAAATGTGCTCCGCATAGTACTATGTGTTGGATACATGATGATTAATTTTATCTGTCAACTTGGCTAGGCCACACTACCCAGATATTTGGTCAAACACCAGTCTGGATGTTTCTATGAAGGTATTTTTCAGTTGAGAGTAACATTTCAATCACTACAGTTTAAGTAAAATGAATTATTAATACTCTCTGTGATGTGCATAGCCTTGATTCAATCAGTTAAAAGATGTAGAGAAAAAGACTGAGGATCCCCAAAGAAGGAGGAATTCTGTCTCTAGCTGTCTTTGGACTTCAGCTGCAACACCAGCTCTTCCTTGGCTGGAGCTCTGCAGGGCTTGAATTTGCTGGCTCCCACAATCTTGAGAGCCAGTTCTTTAAAATAAATCACTGTATATATGTACATCCTATTGGTTCTGTCTCTATAGAAAAATTCAATTAATACACACATCAGTGAACAGCAAACAAGCTATAAGTAGTCCTCACAAGGACTTAACAGTCTAAGGGAGGAAAAACAGAAAAGCAAACAGATAAAAAAGACAATGTTTTGTAGTAAATGCTGGATACTCCGTGTCATGGGAGCACAGAGGAGGAGCATCTGACCTTGACGGAATCAGAGAAGGTCTCTGGAGGAAACGGAGTCTAACCTGAGAACTGAAGGTGGCAGGTAGAATAGGAATTAATGGAGTGAAGGGACAAGGTTGTGGAGACCAGGGATTAGATTCAATGTAGAGCATGCATTCTTAACAGGGGCATTATTGTCCCCAAGGAGGAGAAACTGCTGCTTGGCAGGTGAAAGAAATCTTGGTTATTGCAATGTTTTCTGATTATCCAGAGCTCAACTCTGTCTAACAAAATCTTATTCCTTTACATTTAATGAGAGAAATGGGGAGGCATGTTTAGAAAAAATGTCTAAAAAGTCTCCATGGTTGGAAAGTGGTGACCAGAAAGAAAGAAAAAAAGAGGACTGAGAAACATTTGTATAGAAAGATCAGTTGTGTGGAGGAAGGATCACATATGAATCTTGTGAGAGAAGACTATAGAATATTTGATAGATCAGAATGTTCTAGACACAAATTTTAAAGAAAATTAAATCTGAAATGCATTTTGACTTATCTAGATAATTTAGGTAAAATTGGACTTTTTAGTCTAAATTATCTGCTATAGACTCTGCTTACTCTTATGTATGAATCTTTACTTTGTAGGCACATGCTGAATAAATCATTAAGATTTAAAAATTTCTTAGAGGGATCTCTTTGGTGGTCCAGTGGCTAAGACACTTCCAGTGCACTGGGCCTGGGTCAATCCCTGGTTAAGGAACTAGACCCCACATACCGCAACTAAGAGTTCACGTGCTGCAACTAAACATCCCCAGTATCGCAAAGAAGATGGAAGACCTGGCGCAGCCTAAATAAGTAAATAAATATTAAAAAAATTTTTTTTCTTAGAGATGGAAAAAGACAATTATTGAAATATCTTTTTCTGGGACTTTCCTAGCAGTCCGGTGGTTAAGACTCTGCCTTCCCAATGCAGGGGGCAGATTCAAACCCTGGCTGGGGAACTAAGATCCCACATGCCACGCAGCACGGCAGAGTTAGTCTTTTTCTATTTATCTTTCTGGGCGTTTTTAGTTTTATAATTGTAGTCTCTAAAATAGCATCATGTTCAGGTGGGCACTTAATCATAATGCCATTCTGGAAGGCACATTAACCTCTGGAGAATCTGCATGTGATTTACTTCAATGGAGTTTCAAAGATTAAAAAAAAATATATGAGAGAAACAAAAAGGTATATTTCTTGGTTCCATTATTAGAATAGAATGAGAACAATGGTCTATTTAATAACTGTTATCACTATCTTCCTTCTAGATTGAATTCAAATTACTTTACTATTTTATTAAGAAAATCTTTGCAAAAATGCTGCCAATCATTTCTTTTTATTTCAGCAGCTTATTAACAATGAAATCAAAGATAGCTCCATGCTTCTGAGAGATAATTTAAACTTCCTTTTAGAATCTTAAAGAAGTAAAAAATTGAATGCTTTGCTGTAATTTTAGCTTTTAATATGTCAAGCTTGCTTAATGTGAGTAGACCTGACCTAAATGTCTGATATACTTTTTTTAAAAGGCAACATTCTAGTAGTCTCTTTTAGAATGTCTTCTTCTGCAAAAGGCAGTGTGTGGAAACAGTGCTGAGTGTGAGTTCTAAAGTCAGACTGCCTGGGTTCATATCCTGAGTTGAATCTGTTTAGGTTTAAATGCTATTTGCTTTCATGAACTTGGGCAGATGTAAAGTTACATGATCTTATCCTCTCTGTACCTCACGTTCCTCATATGTAAATTATGGCTCGTGATAGAACCATAACATGGGGTTGTTGTAAATATTAACTGAGTTAATTATTTCAGACCCTTAGAACAGTGCCTGGTACACACTCAATAATGTTACCTATTACTACTATTATTTAGAACTCCTTATTGAGTAGTCTTGAAACCATCTGTTTTGGTGCTTCCTGTATGCCATATACGGAACTTACTTGGGAAACTGTTGATCCCCCTGACCTAAAATGATCTTCAGAGCATGACTCAAGATATTGCTTTAACTGACTTCTTTTTAGTACCATCATTGTTCTCTCCAGTACATTTCAGGCCTTTAAATTGATTTATTTAGAACAGTAGATGGGAGATGAATTCCTCTTGGGAATTTTTTAATGACATCTAGCATTTTTCTCTATGGTACTGCTTTTTCTATGGTGCCAGTAGAGAAAAGAAAGAGTTACCCATGATTTTCTGGCATTATTGTTTGATGAAGAAAATTTTTAAAACCCCTTCAATTTTATATATTTCAGAAAATGTCTTTGAAATTCAAAAATGCAAAACGAATTGAAGGCCTTGATAGCAATGTATGGTGAGTACCTTACAATGAACAATAATAATTGGGTAAAGTTTTTTTGCATCCATTCATTGGTAATGGAAGTAATGATTCATACACTTTTTTATTCCCTTAGCCACTGTGCCAGTCCCTGTGCTAGGCACTGGAAATGGACAGAGAAAGGGAGAAATTGGGTGATGACCTTGTGAAACTTACCTTCTTAATCCATGAACTTTTCCTGTTAGCTCTACTCTCTAATGAGAGAACCTAGCAGCAGATGGTTGAGGAAAAAAAAAAAAAATGTGATTAAAATATGGGCATCATGGAACTGAGATTTGTAAGAAACATTAAGTTTATCAGTTCAACCATCATTTTTCTAGGCAAAGTCATTTTGTAGATGGTAAAATTGTTGTCTTGAACTCATTAATTTTTTTTTGATCTGTAAGACTAAGCTAAGTCTTATTTTTCAGTTTTATAAGACTAAGAGATATAGAAAGCTAACTTTGTAATCATAGTGCTTACTAATACTAGTCGTTTTTATCTTAGGACTGAATTTACCAAACTGGCTGCAGACCCCTCTGTTGTGAATCTTGGCCAAGGCCTTCCAGATATATCCCCTCCGGTATATGTAAAGGAAGAGTTATCCAAGATTGCAGCAATTGATAATCTGAATCAGTACACAAGGGGCTTTGTAAGTATATGAGCACTGTATGTGGTGTGAGCGTGTGTTTTATATCGTATTGTGTGTGAATGTACTTCTGTCACTTCTCCGTAATTGGCTTTCTGGATCCAACTATCCCAGCCTGATGGACAGAGGAACCCTCACCTTGCCCTTATTTCCGAGGATGAGCTGTCCCCTACTTCCAGCTTCTCCACAGTCCTGTCTTGGCCCCTCCTTAATTACTGTTCCAGGATGGAGTTCCCATGGCAACAAAGAAAGGAGAGTATTCACTTGAGACGTGTTTTCTCTCCTTTCATACTTATGCAGCCTCAGCACTGGTCTCTTTGTTAATATCGTCTATTTCCAACTAGTTACTTCCTCTCTGCCTCAGCCCAACCTCATCCTTCTTGCTAGAATGCCTATGATAGCCAGAGAGTTCCCAGGTTCTACCAAAAAAAAGGTACCACAACTTACTAAGTGAATTGAGCAAAGTTTCGGGACACAAGGTCAATGTACAAAAATCAGTTGTATTTCTGTTGTACTAAAAGTGAAGTTAAAAAATAAAATTGGGGGTAGGAGCCAAGATGGCGGAGGAGTAGGACGGGGAGATCACTTTCTCTCCTACAAATTCATCAAAAGAATAACTGAACACAGAGCAAACTTCGCGAAACAACTTCTGATCGCTAGCTGAGGTCATCAGGCGCCCAGAAAAGCAGCCCATTGTCTTCGAAAGGAGGTAGGACAAAATATAAAAGATAAAAAAGTGAGACAAAAGAGCTAAGGACGGAGATCCGTCCCGGGAACTCTTAGGCGGCATTGCTTGGGGTAGGGTCCGGGCCTGAGAGCCCTGAGGACAATCGGAGGGAGCTTCTGTGAGTTGCCAACTTGAACTGTGGGAGACCAAAAGAGAGAGAGTAAATTAACCGGCCCAAACACACTGCCGGCCGCTTGCAGAACAGAGACCGAGAGGGTCCAGAGAGGAGCTCGCAGGCTGCGGACCCGCCCAGCCCCGCCGGAGGCAGGAGGCAGGGGGTAGGGGAAGGTCGCGGCGAGACACAGGGCGCAGGCACCCGACCCGCGCGGGCGGGGACTGGGGCTGGGGACGCGGAGGGCAGAAGGCGCGCGCACCCGACTGGCGCCAGAGGAAACTGAAACTGGGTCCGTGGAAGGGAGTGGGCGCGCCACACCTGGGGAGAGTGCGCCCACCAAGCCCCTCGCTGCCTGGACCGCTCTGACGGGAAAGGCACAGAGAGCAGGCGCAGCTTTTCGTTCTGCGCTTTTGTGGAACACCCGAGGGCTGGAGCCTCGCGCAGCGCGGGGCGCGCTCCATATAGAACAGCCGGGAGCCTGAGCAGCGCAGACGGAGAAAGCAGCGTCAGCCCCTCCCGGCAGCGCCAGCCGGACCCCACAGCCCAAGCCCGTCCCCATAGCACCAGCCACTTCCGGCAGCGCCAGCCCCTCCCGGCAGCGCGACGGAACTAGCTACCTGAGTTAGAGTCCACCTCCGCCCGCCTGTGTCAGGGCGGAAATGAGGCTCTGAAGAGACCGGCAAACAGAAGCCAAATAAACAAAGGGAACCGCTTCAGAAGGGACTGGTGCAACAGATTAAAATCCCCCTAGGAAACATTGACTACACCGGAAGGGGCCTGTAGATATCGAGAAGCGTAAGCTGGAACGAGGAGCTATCTGAAACTGAGCCGAACCCACACTGACCGCAACAGCTCCAGAGAAACTCCTAGATACAATTTTACATTTTTCTCTTTTTTTTTTCTTTTTTTTCCTTTTTTTATTTTTTATTTTTTCTCTTTTATTTTCCTTTAAAATCCCCTATTACTCCCCCATTACTCCTTAACTTTCATTTCCATAGACTTCTACGATTTTTTAATTAGGGGATTTTTTTCTTTCTTTCTTTTTTTCTTTTTCTTTCTTTTTTTTTTCTTTTTTCTTCTTTTTTTTCTTTCCTTTTTCTCTTCTATTTTCTATTTTTCTTTTTCTCTTATTTCTTTTAAAGTCCTCTAGTCCTCTACTACTCCTTAATTTTCATTTTCAATACACTATAACCTTACAAAAAAAAAGAAAAAAAAGAAGAGAAGCCCTATTTTTAAAACGAAGATTATTCTCTCCCAATCTTGACTCTCTGTTTTCTACCTCAGAACACCTCTATTTCCTCCTTTCCCCTTCTCTTCCCAATCCAATTCTATGAATCTTTGTAGGTGACTGGGCTACGGAGAACACTCTGGGAACAGACAGCTGCGTAGATCTGTCTCTCCCCTCTTGAGTCCCCCCTTTTCTCCTCCTGCTCATCTCTATCTCCCTCCTCCCTCTCCTCTTCTTCATGTAACTCTGTGAACCTCTCTGGGTGTCCCTAACGGGGGAGAATCTTTTCACCATTAACCTAGAAGTTTTCTTATCAGTGCTGTATAGTTGGAGAAGTCCTGAGACTACAGGAAGAATAAAACTGAAATCCAGAGGCAGGAGACTTAGCCCAAAACCTGAGAACACCAGAAAACTCCTGACTACATGGAACTTTAAGTAATAAGTGACTGTCCAAAAGCCTCCATACCTACACTGAAACCAACCACCACCCAAGAGCCAGTAAGTTTTAGAGCAAGACATACCACGCAAATTCTCCAGCAACGCAGGAACATAGCCCTGAACATCAACATACAGGCTGCCCAAGGACACACCTAACACATAGACCCATCTCAAAACTCATTACTGGGCACTCCATTGCTCTCCAAAGAGAAGAAATCAAGTTCCACGCACCAGAACACTGACGCAAGCTCCCCTAACCAGGAAATCTTGACAAGCCAATCGTCTAACCCCACCCACTGGGTTAATCCTCCACAACAAAAAGGAACCACAGACCTCCAGAATACAGAAAGCCCACTCCAGATACAGCAATCTAAACAAGATGAAAAGGCAAAGAAATACCCAACAGGTAAAGGACCATGAAAAATGCCCACCAAGTCAAACAAAAGAGGAGGAGATAGGGAATCTACCTGAAAAAGAATTTAGAATAATGATAATAAAAATGATCCAAAATTTTGAAAACAAAATGGAGTTACAGATAAATAGCCTGGAAACAAAGATTGAAAAGATTCAAGAACTGTTTAATAAAGACCTAGAAGAAATAAAAAAGAGTCAATTAAAAATGAATAATGCAATGAATGAGATCAAAAACACTTTGGAGGGAACCAAGAGTAGAATAACGGAGGCAGAAGATAGGATAAGTGAGATAGAAGATAAAATGGTGGAAATAAATGAAGCAGAGAGGAAAAAAGAAAAAAGGATCAAAAGAAATGAGGACAACCTCAGGGACCTATGGGACACTGTGAAACACCCCAACATTCGAATCATAGGAGTTCCAGAAGAAGAAGACAAAAAGAAAGGCCATGAGAAAATACTCGAGGAGATAATAGCTGAAAACTTCCCTAAAATGCCACCCAAGTCCAAGAAACCCAGAGAGTTCCAAACAGGATAAACCCAAGGCGAAACACCCCCAAGACACATATTAATCAAACTAACAAAGAACAAACACAAAGAACAAATATTAAAAGCAGCAAGGGAAAAACAACAAATAACACACAAAGGGATTCCCATAAGGATAACAGCTGATCTATCAATAGAAACCCTCCAGGCCAGAAGGGAATGGCAGGACGTCCTGAAAGTAATGAAAAAGAATAACCTACAACCTAGATTACTGTATCCAGCAAGGATCTCATTCAGATGTGAAGGAGAACTCAAAAGCTTTACAGGACAGCAAAGCTGAGAGAATTCAGCACCGTCCAGAACCAGCTCTTCAGCAAATGCTAAAGGATCTCTTAGACAGGAATGCAGGAAAGGTTGTATAAACGTGAACCCAAACAACAAAGTAAATGGCAACGGACCAACACCTAGCATAATTAACCTTAAATGTTAAATGGTTGAATGCCCAACCAAAAGACAAAGGACTGGACTGAATGAATGGATAAAAAAACAAGACCCCTATATATGCTGTCTACAAGAGACCCACCTCAAAGCAAGAGACACATACAGACTAAAAGTGAAGGGCTGGAAAAAAATATTTCATGCAAACGGAGACCAAAAGAAAGCAGGAGTCACAATACTCATATCAGATAAAATAGACTTTCAAATAAAGGATGTGAAAAGAGACAAAGAAGGACACTACATAATGCTCAAAGGATCAATCAAAGAAGAAGATATAACAATGATAAATATATATGCACCCAACATAGGAGCACCGCAATATGTACGGCAAACACTAACGAGTATGAAAGAGGAAATTAATAGTAACACAATAATAGTGGGAGACTTTAATACCCCACTCACAACTATGGATAGATCAACTAAACAGAACATTAACAAGGAAACACAAACCTTAAATGACACAATGGACCAGCTAGACCTAATTGATATCTATAGGACATTTCACCCCAAAACAATCAACTTCACCTTTTTCTCAAGTGCACACGGAACATTCTCCAGAATAGATCACATCCTGGGCCATAAATCTGGTCTTGGAAAATTCAAAAAAATTGAAATCATTCCAGTCATCTTTTCTGACCACAGTGCAGTAAGATTAGATCTCAATTACAGGAAAAAAATTGTTAAAACTTCAAACATATGGAGGCTAAATAACACGCTTCTGAATAACCAACAAATCATAGAAGAAATCAAAAAAGAAATCAAAATATGTATAGAAATGAATGAAAATGAAAACACAACAACCCAAAACCTATGGGACACTGTAAAAGCAGTGCTAAGGGGAAGGTTCATAGCATTACAGGCTTACATCAAGAAACAAGAAAAAAACCAAATAAATACCCTAACTCTACACCTAAAGCAATTAGAGAAGGAAGAAATGAAGAACCCCAGAGTTAGCAGAAGGAAAGAAATCTTAAAAATCAGGGCAGAAATAAATGCAAAAGAAACTAAAGAGACCACAGCAAAAATCAACAAAGCTAAAAGCTGGTTTTTTGAAAAAATAAACAAAATTGACAAACCATTAGCAAGACTCATTAAGAAACAAAGAGAGAAGAACCAAATCAACAAAATTAGAAATGAAAATGGAGAGATCACAACAGACAACACTGAAATACAAAGGATCACAAGAGACTACTACCAGCAGCTCTATGCCAATAAAATGGACAACTTGGAAGAAATGGACAAATTCTTAGAAAAGCAAAACTTTCCAAAACTGAACAGGACAGAAATAGGAAGATCTTAACAGACCCATCACAAGCAGGAATCGAACTGCTAATTCAAAAATCTTCCAGCAAACAAAAGCCCAGGACCAGAATGCTTCACAGCTGAATTCTACCAAAAATTTAGAGAAGAGCTAACACCTATCTTACTCAAACTCTTCCAGAAATTGCAGATGAAGGTAAGCTTCCAAACTCATTCTATGAGGCCACAATCACCCTAATTCCAAAACCAGACAAAGATGCCACAAAAAAAGAAAACTACAGGCCAATATCACTGATGAACATAGATGCAAAAATCCTTAACAAAATTCTAGCAAACAGAATCCAACAACATATTAAAAAAATCATACACCATGACCAAGTGGGCTTTATCCCAGGAATGCAAGGATTCTTTAATATCCGTAAATCAATCAATGTAATACACCACATTAACAAATTGAAAGATAAAAACCATATGATTATCTCAATAGATGCAGAGAAAGCCTTTGACAAAATTCAACACTCATTTATGATTAAAACTCTCCAAAAAGCAGGAATAGAAGGAACATACCTCAACATAATAAAAGCTATATATGACAAACCCACAGCAAGCATCACCCTCAATGGTGAAAAATTGAATGCATTTCCCCTGAAATCGGAACAGACAAGGGTTTGCCCCACTCTCACCACTACTATTCAGCATAGTGTTGGAAGTTTTGGCCACAGCAATCAGAGCAGAAAAAGAAGTAAAAAGGAATCCAGATAGGAAAAGAAGAAGTGAAACTCTCATTGTTTGCAGATGACATGATCCTCTACATAGGAAACCCTAAAGACTCTACCAGAAAATTACTAGAGCTAATCAATGAATATAGTAAAGTTGCAGGATATAAAATTAACACAGAGAAATCCCTTGCATTCCTATACACTAACAATGAGAAAACAGAAAGAGAAATTA